>NC_139020.1:30006457-30214850 GCF_964662115.1 Mustela nivalis
TAAGCAGAGAGGCAGGCAGAGAGAGAGGGGGAAGCAGTCTCCCTGCCGAGCAGAGAGCCCAATATAGGGCTCCATCCCAGGATCCTGAGATCATGACCTGAGCTGAAGGCAGAGGCTTAACCCACTGAGCCCCCCAGGCACCCTAAGGTTTCTCAATTGGCACTTGCTTCTTAGACCTGGATTGGTTGGAGCAGGTCAGGGTTCCAGCTGACACTATGCTTGGAAATGGTTGCTTTTCACTTGGCACTTGCTGCACTAGAACCACACCAGCAAATGGGTGCATCCAATTAAAGATGCTCAAGTCCCACAGTTCCTTTATAACTATGAGGAAACTGGGGGATAATAAGTCTTCAGTACCCTGAAGCTGCCAAAATTTTAGATGATGGTTTACAGGGAACATCATTACTCATGGGTCCTTGGTTTTAAAATAAACATCAGCCATAGGGAAGCCATTAAAAGACAGGAAAACTCTATGAAATATAATTATCTCATGTGTACGTTTATGTATATAACCCATCTATGTAAACACTAGGTGTGTGAGCGTGTATAAGATGTAAGGAAGCAGAACTGACTTTTAGCTGTGTTTATAGAAAACAAATAATTTCATGATTACATTTCTTATTCTGTGTGTCACTTACAGTATTTCTTCTCACAGTTGTTGGACAACAAGCTCTGACATTTTAAGAGCCTACAGATGTCATAATTAAACTTAGTAATCAGTCTAGAAATAAACACATAAATAACAAGGGATCATAAAGGTCGCAGTATGGCACGGCGTAAACAGGAATCCCCGCACTTGTTTCTAATAGGAAAAAAATGCATTCTGCAGTCCAAAGCGTGTCATTCTTCGCATATGTTCCAATGAAATCTGAAAGAAGGAAAACTCTCGCCCAATGATTAATGTAACATTTTACAAGGACATATGGATGTTCTTAGAATTTCATAGGGGAAGGGGAACTTACCTGGAATCAATTAGGGGAAATTTGGCAAAATGGAAGTGAAATATTCATTCGCTCTTCTTCTTATAATTACTTGACATGTGTTATAAGAATTTTAAAAAATCCAACAGAATAAGAGGGCAATTTCAGTCAGTGGGAATTAATTGTGTTCAGATGATAGCATGACCAAAAAAAGACTTATTCAGGTTTTGGAACCGATTTTGAAGGATAGGTTTCTATGTGTGCTGAGTAAGCCTTCCACCCAGGCATTCTCTCTGCCCTGAAATTTTCTCAGACTCACTCCCAAGTGGGTGTTTCTCCCAGGTCTTGTGTTTCTTCTATCTATATACGTGCACATACTTCTCTGACCGGGAATTTCAGGGAATTGTTTGTTTACCCATCTATCCCACCAGACTACGAAGTTCTTGAAAGCAGTGACCTCTCTTGTGATACATGTTTATATGCCCACTTATTTTTGGTATATCAGGTGCCTCTTATTTTGTAGACTGCTAGGTCAGGGCTGGGAGTACACAATACGTGAAGAGCAAAAATTTATAATTCAATGAAAAAAATAAATGAATGAGTTCATATATTAGTGAACAAATGTTGCATATATTTATTGTGATTTAAGACTTATTTCAATCACTAGACAAGGCTGAAATTGTGCTTTCTCATAAGAATAAGATGATACATTAAAGCTTTCTTTGATTAAAAAAATGTAGTTTCGGGGTACCTGGGTGGCTCAGTGGGTTAAGCCTCTGCCTTTGGCTCAGGTCATGATCCCAGGGTCCTGGGATCGAGCCCCGCATCGGGCTCTCTGCTCAGCGGGGAGCCTGCTTCCCCCTCTCTCTGCCTGCTGCTCTGCCTACTTGTGATCTCTGTCTGTCAAATAAATAAATAAAATTTAAAAAAAAATGTAGTTTCTTTCAATACTGCAGATGGGTTTAATTAACAAAAAATTACTGTAATACCTTTAATATCTTCATATTATCCTTACAATTCAGCCTTAAATAACAATGAAGACTTTCAAGTAAGTGTGTAATGCTGTTCTGCTCTAAATATAAGTTAACATTGCAGGTAAAATTAGCAATGATTAAAAATATGCAGAAGTCAGAATTGCCATTACACAGTTAAGGATAAATATATATTTCTTAAAGATTTTATTATTTGAGTAATCTCTACGCCCAACATCGGGCTTGAACTCACAACCCCCCAGATCAAGAGTCACATGCTCTACCCTCTAAGCCAGCCAAGTCCCCCAAGGATAAGTAGTAATTATAGAAAGCACAAAGTTTTGCCAAGTAGCTTTTTCCAAGTCTACTAAAGGATTTGAGATTTTTAGGAATTTAGGAGCTTAAAGGAAAAGAGGGGACTAAACCCCCACAATGTTGTTGGAATGTAAGAAATACTAGTTAATTGTGCGCAGAGCAGCACAAAGTTCCCTTAGGTCAAATCTAACCACACCCAAAGCTGAAAATATTTACTCTTTGGCCCTTTATAGAACAAGTATGACTACAAGCAGTCCATTTGCCTTTTACATATGTTTTTAAGTTCTAGGCTTCAGTATTACTCCCTGTTCCCCCTCAGTTAGATATTTTACACTTAAGATATTTTAAACAAATGTTTGAACTTCATTTCAAGTTGAGATTGCAATGTGGTGCGTAGTCAGTGATGAGGCACCTTTATGAGGAAGAACAGTAGAAAAGGCTGTATTGATCTTAACAGCTCTGACTCCCTTTATGTGTGTAGGTATTCACCAAACCAAAGTGATGAGCAAATAGGAAGGGTTCACATTGCCTTCTGCTGTCAAGGAATATATGGTACAGGGACATCTGGAAAATGGGTGTTTGGTGGATTTAAAAAAAAAATGTTATTGGTGGTTTGGTCAAATATTTTTTCATATAAATATTACATCAACCACAGAATACTTTGTTCTGAGTCTTTTACAAGAGCTTTTTAGCTATTTATATGACCTTATAAACATGTAGACTGGAAAGTACTGTGACACTCCACTGATACATTGCCTTGTTGAGAATGTGGTTTCCATGCCAAGAATAAACATGAAAAGTTGCATAATATCTCTGTAGCACAGCTAATCACAGTTCAATGGTGTGCCCATCAGTTGATCTTTTGGAGGAATTAAGGGAAATTCAAAAGAAAGATTATCATGTGCAAACAAAGAGAGCTCAGATATCTTGCCTACTGGCCTAAGGTCTCCCCATCATTCCTGCGGCGTTTACTTTTTGTATCAAGAGTTAATTAAGGTGAAACATGAGGTAATTAGGAATAATCCTCCTGGCCTCCTGCTAGCCTGGTGCCTCCTAGGCCATTGCCTAAACCCAACTCTTTTCACTATTTAAGGAAGAAAAGCAGAGTTTCCTAAGTGACACTTATGCTTTTTTTATGACACGATTCCTCATCTTTAAGACATTTTTTTTTTTTTTAAATAGGGCCTTTGCTTGGTAAAGTATAAAAATGATTGTCCTCTTCTTAAGTTCTGATTTAAAAAGAAAAACAAGGGGCACCTAGGTGGCTTAGTCAGCTGAGCATCTAACTCTCGGTTTTTGCTCAGGTCCTGATCTCATGGGTCCTGGGATCAAGCCTTGCCTTGGGCTCTGTGCTCAGCAAGGAGTCTGCTTGAGCTTCTCTCCCTCTGCTTCCCCCACCTGCCCCCAACTTGCTATCTCTCAATCTCCCTATTTCTAAAATAAATTTAAAAATCTTTAAAAAAGGAAAAAAGCACACTATTATATCGATACATACCTGGTCACTGGCAGGATTGTGGAGTTACACTTGTTCACCTTGCATGTTACTAACAGATTAAATGAGATCTACACTAGTTTGAATCTTTAGTTTTGATTATGCTGGAAAGTTATGCCCCTCCCCCCATCCCCGAAATTATCTTCTTTGTACAGATTGGTCAGTGAATTGTGCATTTATAATTAAATAGAAGCTGGAGAGGGGCAATGAGGAGAACTGAAAAATAAAAGTGAATTTTTTCTCTGAATTACATCCAAGTATTTTATCTCTGAGGAACATTCTAGCCTTTATAATATAGTAAATAAATATACCAGGTAGTTACTGACCCTCTCCTTAGAATACATATACCTCTGTGTGTTGACTATGTTAGCTCCGTGATAAGTTTTTGTATGAGTGTGTTTTTTCTCTCTCTCTCTCTCTTTCTCTGTGAGTGTGTGGTTTTACTTTTGCCCTTTCAATAAAGGAAGGAATGAAAAGATTTAATGTCCTTGTTGAGCTTTTCTGAGTTGAAAGGAAAGCACACGTCCCTTTATAGATCCCCTAGCCTCCTAATTTACCAACCATAATAGAATCTGTACTCTTGCCAAAAGGCATTTTATTAGGATGTTAAGATTTTAGAATTGACAGACCCCCTATATTAATTAAACAGCAAATTGCTAGTAAGCAGTCATGACATTTATAAAGGAGGGCATTTATAGAAAAAGTAAAATCTTTCTGCCATATTTTGTAATATCCTATCAGGTTCTGGGCTTAAAAACCTGTTATCATAAATTTCATGATATTGTTGCTGTTTCCACAATTGCTATTAGAGTTTTCACTTCTAACAGAACTACACTGAGTTCTCCTTTTCTGTCTTTTTAGCCGTGCTTTGGAATTGTTTGTGCTAGCACATCTCAAAAACACACATGTTTTAAAATCCTTTACTGAGATTAATATCACTTTTGTGATATTAATCACATTACTCTGTGGAGTAAACCAGTAAAGATGATAGAACAGCCACATTGCAACAAGTTGATAATTCATATCTTTGGTTTGAGACTCTGAAGCGGCTAATATTTTTGTTGGTAGATATGCAGCCAAATCATAAACTCTTATTTAGTAGTTAATTTCAAAATCTCCAAATGTCTGAATCTTACTTTTTCTTGTTGAAATGAGAGGGAAAAAAATACGTATCTATATATCTATATATTTGTATATCTATCTGTATCTATATATCTTTTTTATTCTACAGGCTTTAAGACTAAAGGAGACTCAGGGTAAGGTTATTTGTGTTTATTTAGTGAGTTTGGTGTCAGTTCCTTAAAGTGGAAGTGGGGCCTCTTCTGCGAAATTGCAAAGAGAGCATTTGCACTATGGCATTTAAGAATATATCAGATGAGATTTTCTATTGATCTGGGTGGCAGGGATGAGTGCCCTGAGAGAATAAATGAGCCGCCTTTATGAGGCTCCTTGTCAGCAAGGATTTAGCTGTTTCATTTGCAGATTCCTGTAAATGTTCACCAGATTCATGACCAGTAATTTTCACTGGAGAAGGACGGGCCATGGGTAAGCAAATGACTCTTTGTCATTAACGGTTTCAAAAAGCATTAAAAATGTTCTGGCAGCTCAGTTGATTCTGAGGAAGCGCGGGAGCCCAGTCGCAATATGTCTCTAGCTCATATTTCCAGTTATCAGGCCAAGGAAAGGACCAAAGCGAATAGTGCTTAATGCACGTGCATGCGCACGCGCACGCACAAATTCTGATCGCATCATTTTTCGTTACAGAATTGAAATTGAAATCTAGAGATGTTCCCACTCAGAATAGCACAATAAAAATACATGTAAACCAGAAACTACTCTTTACATCATGAAATGTCTACCCGCTAATCTTTACTTCCTTAATTGGGTTATCTTCTAAGTGGTCAGTAAATTCCATGCAATAACTAATTTACATGCCCCATTAGAAATGGTAGTTGTATGATGACTTTAAGTGTACAGACCCACTAATGTGCCAACACTGGGTTTGATTTAACACTCGATGCAGAAATCTTCAAAAAACGTAGAATCACCACCGATAATTAGATAAATATATCCCATCTCTGGAATCTGTTTCTGGATATCAGTTTTCAGCTATGTGCTAATAGGTAAATTACCTATCTTTAATGTAAGATTTCTATTTCTAAAGTTATTATTATTGTTATTATTATGAGTCTTGAAATTTCATTTAGAAGTATGTTAGAAGACTCTATAGTGCCCCCACCCCCAGCCCCTATCTCGCTTCTGGTATGGGCTGGCTCACAAAGATGACTATGTTACATACAATACGGTAAAGTA
This sequence comes from Mustela nivalis, assembly GCF_964662115.1. Taxonomy (NCBI): domain Eukaryota; kingdom Metazoa; phylum Chordata; class Mammalia; order Carnivora; family Mustelidae; genus Mustela; species Mustela nivalis. The sequence continues at coordinate 30,012,469 of NC_139020.1, forward strand.
TTCAGTAATTGTTAGTTTATCATAAACACAGAGTAAAAATAAAAATAGTTTAGTACTTTAGTACTTGCAGGGGTCTTCTGACTCTTGTTAGTCATTTATCCCTGTCTCACAGGAAAGAAGTACCTGTAGGCTATTTGCATGCGTATACAAAGTCAGCCCTGAGGCCTGCTCATACATTGCTGGTGTGGGTGCAAATTAATAAAACCTTTATTGAGGACAAATTAGCAATATGAATTAAATGTCTAAAATGCCTGTAGTCTCAGACCTGAAATTCCGCTTGTATAAATGTGTATTTCAGATAAATTACTGCTGTGTGTGTGTGTGTGTGTGTGTGTGTGTGTACGAAACTGGCACTTTATGTGCAAATTTATGCCTTATAAGATTGTTTTAAATAGCAAAAGATTGTCATCAACTTAAATAGGCTCAAGTCAATAGAAGACATGAAGAAGGCCTTTAGGCATTGATGCAGCAAGGCTCCCAAGATACTTTATTAGGCAGGAAAAATAATGGTGCTGAATTGTACATGCCCATTTTAAACTGTTGTTTAAAAGTAAGAAAACTGAATTTGTAGGTACATATATGAACATGTAGGCGCATTAGCTCATACATGCATAAACCATATGTGGAAAGACACAAAAGATATTGATAATATTGTTTGATAATGGGGGTGAGAACTGGGTGAAGCCAAAGGACAAGGCTGGAAGCAAGCCATCTTACAATGCACTTTAAAAATGTTTTTGTATTATAAAAACACATGCAGAACTGTATTAGATCCTGTATTGTTTCCTTCCCCTCCGGATATAACAAGTTTGAATGCTCCAGTTACCTTTTTTCCTCCTCCCCACTTTAGTGATGTTGATTTTGACTGGCTATTAGAAAAACAACTTACATTCTTATTAGTATGTGGTTGACGGGTAGCCTCTTATCTCCCAGAGATGTTTCTGATTCAGAAGAGGAGAGTTGTTAACTCACACGGAATTCTCAGTGGTTAAGCTTGAGGCGATGATTCTAAAAGCACTTTCCAGGCTGTGTGTGCACGATCATTTGATTAAAGTGGGCCCAGCAAGCCAAAGACTACTCTAGGTGCTTTAATCCACATCCCTGACAAAAGGAGGAAGAGCTCAGCAGTCACAGTCAGCTTCTAACTGGCGATTGATGCCCAGAGGGCTCCCAGGGAACAGCATGCTGGAAAACGAAGAGGGGACAATAGTGGGTACAGAAGGGACAGAGCTGTTGCTCTCTGAGCCACAGTAGTTTAAATTGTGGTTATGACATATGTTTTGTAAAGACAGACAAACCATCACGTTTGCTTTATACTGGGATGTTTGTTAAAAATAAAAACTGCCCCCTCCCTCCCAAGGATCTACTGACTCACACCCTATACAGAAGAACCCTGACTTGGGTACTATTGTACCATCACTAAATCTTGGGGTCAGTTGCTTCCTGGATCCCAGTAAATGTTGAGTTTGGAATTTCAAACTGGAAGTGTTCATTCCTGGAACACCCAAGCTCTGGGCATTCTTTGAGCAGTCCAGCCCAGGGTTCTCTGTTTAAGATCTCAAAGTCTTTGCAAAGGCCTCAAAAGCCCCATCCTGCCAGGACTTTTCCCAGAAATGCTTTCCTAATCCATTTCCCGGGGGGCTCTGTCCTCACTCCTAGCCTGGTCCCACACTCCTGTTTTATACCGAGCTAGCCTCTGCCCCTGGGCACTGAGCTAGTAAAGGGTGTTCCTTTCCCACTGTAGCTAATACCTCTTTGCTTTGGGGGATGAGTCAGTGCAATAAATTCTCTGAACTGAATGCATTTATTTAAAAGTTTTTACCAAGCATGACTTTGAGCCTAGTACTTTTCTACGTGCTGAGGATTCAGAAGGGAAGAAAAGGGAAGAAAAGAGGATTAAAAAGGGAAAAAAATATCTCCATGGAACTTTATTCCTAGAAGTGGGTAAGACAATAGAGGCAAATAAAGGACACAAATTGTTCAGGTGATTGAGTTGTATAACAAGAGAGAAAGCATGAAACAGGAGAAAGCATGTGTGTCTGGAGGCAGGACAGGGTGAGTAGCTGGGGAGTTGTGATTTTAGATCAAGTGGCCAGGGAAGACCTCCCTGAAAAGGTGAATTTTGAGTGAAGCCTTAAGGGAAATTAAAAAATAATCATAATTATGTGAGGATGAGGGATGTGGGTGGAAAATGTTCTAGGAAAGAGAGAGAACAAGTGCAAAGGTCCCAAATTAGGAAGCATTGGGAGGGTTGTACAAATAGAGCAGCCTGGTCCAGGAGAAGGGTAAGCTGAGAGATGAGTGGAGGCAAGAGTCGTGAGCAGGGGCCAGGCCAGGCAGTTCCTCTGGGGGGCTTTTAGACCAAGCTAGACCATTGAAAGGTTTTGAGGAAGAAGAGACAGGATCCATCTAATGTCTTAAAAGGTTCACTCTTGGCACTAAATTGAGCGTTTCCCACATGGGGGCAAGAGCTGAAACAGGGAAGGAAGTTACAAAGTTCCAGGTGAGAGCTAACCAGGTCAGGGCAGTGGAAGTGGTGAGAAGTAATTAGAATCTGACATACTTTGAAGCGAAAGCCATCAGGGTTCGAGCACTTTCTGTGAGATCATGAGAATAGGACAGGAGTCAAGGATGAATCACTTCTGAGGGGCTACACTGGAAGAAGGGAATTGGCATCTACTGAAATGGGAAGACTGTGAAAGGTGACGGTTTAGGGGACAAGTCAAATTTGACATTGTCTGTTTGACATCTAACAATGGAGATGTGAAGTAGGTGGTTGGAGCAAGAGGTCTGGCTTGGATTTTTGGAATCTTAGCATACATGTTGTAGTTAAAGTCATGAGATTTGATGAGACTATACATGGAGTTGATGTGGAGGTAGAAGAAATCTCAAGATTGAATGTTAGGTCACTTTCTTTTTAAGGTTGAAAAGAGGAAGAGGACATAGCAAAGGAGAGAGGGAAAAAAATCTGATAGTGGAAAGAAAATGGAATGAGTATGTTATCCCTCAGGTTATTGAAATAGATATTTAAAGATGGAGAGAATATTCAACTGTGTCAAATGCTACTGAAGGATGAAAGGTGAGCAACAAGAATTGATCATTGGGTACCACAATGTGGAGGTCATTGGTAACCAGTATAAGAGCAATTTTGCTGGAGTAGCAGCAGACAAATGTTTATTACAAAGCACTTGAGAGAGAATGCTAGAAAAAAACCTGGGGACCCCAAGTAAGGAGGTTACTCCCAGAGTTCTGCAGAGAAGAGAGACATGGAGAGTATCAGGAGAGGAAAGTCGAGACAGTAGAAGAGTTTTGTTTTCATTTATTATTAAAATGGGATTAAGTAAAACCTTGTCTGAATGCTTATGGATATCATCCAGTAAAGAGGGGGAAAACATGATTCAGAAGAGAAAGGGGGAAATTGCTGAAGCTGTGTCCTTGAGGGGGCACGAAGAGATGGGAGCTAGGGACAAGTGGAGAAGTGGCTCTGCTGTAGACACAGGGACAGATCATCCATTCATGAGACAAGGTACACAGTGGAGCCATAGATGTAGTTATATGGGTAAAGCAGATAGACAATCACATATGTTCGATTTTTATAGGGTGCAGCTCATGATGCAAGATTATTTTTTCACATCAATGTTTGAAAAATAAAATGGAAACACTGGCTTACATAGTTTTGCAGAGGAACAATGAACTGTGTTGAAAGAGAACAGATTTCCAGACAGTGTTGAGATCTCTGGTAATCTATCACATATGGCTCCTTTTATAGTCAACTTGTATAAATAGAGAATTCCTTTTCCAATTTGGTTTAATTAAACAAAGAGACACTGAGTGTTCTGATTACTGAGACCCACCCTGCCTTCAGGGAGCTGCCTATCTGGTGGGAAGAGCCCCAGGACATGGTGACTACTTTTTTCTAAATAAAAGTCATGAGTGATCACCCCACCCATGGGTTGAAGACAGCGGAGAATACTTACTTAACATGAGGACCATTCAGGCATACTCAGGGCATATGTTCACCATTACTGTAATCAGTATCAGATGTTTGCAAGTGCTGACCCAGAGAAATCAACAGTGTTACAGAAGAACAGAAGAGTGAATATTCAACTTTGCCTGGGAGGTGTGGGAAAGCAAAGTTAAGGCTTTGAAAATTACTGAAACAAAAGGAAAGGAGGAATGAAGCTAGGGCTGATAGATTAGAGTCATACTGAATGGGTCTGAGTCTAAGGAGTATGGATAGTATTGTATAAACATCAACAGTGACATAATCATGTCTGTGTTGTAGAAAGATAAATCTAGTAGCCACGTGGAGCAGAGATTGGCCAAAACTGGAGGCCGTAAAACCATTCACAGTGCAGACAAAATATAATGGGGAAATGACCAAAAAAAAAAAAAAAAAAAAAATGGCAGTAGAATTGGGGGGAAGGTGTAAATCCTAATATGATTTTTTTAAAGGAAGGAGAAACAGGACTTGGAGACTTATTTGGGAAAAAAAAATAATAACGATGACCACAGGTTCAAATTGGGGTAAAAATTACACTTTGGGGTAATTTGTCAAGATCTAGAATACTGAGGAGAAGCAGTTTTGGTCAGGAGGCAAACAAATGAGGGTAATGAGTTCATCAGGTACGTATTCAGTGTTAGAGATCAAGCAGCTGGAAAGTCTGGGATCTTTCGTTGATGTCTTTCTTTTCTTTTAGTGGACATTGAACTTATCATTTGAACTCAACCAAAGAAGAAAAAAATTAGCAATAAGTAGGTAAAATTAAAATGATGTTAAGGACATTCAATACTGAAGGACAAATTCATTCATACCTATGAAAGCAAGGTGTTTTTTATGCAGAGTGGCCAGATTTTCTGAATGGAAGTTTTTGGTTTTTCTGTATTGTTTTGTCAGTTATAAGAGTGACCAGAAATATTTCACTTTCTTCTTTGTGATTGTATATTCACATTCAACTAATCCTTTGATAAAAATAAAACAAAACTGGAAAGAGATCTTGAAAGGAAATGGTAATATACCACAAAGAAAAGAAATAGTTTACTTTTCTTTCATAGATGATGTGAGCAGAGGAAAATGCTTTGGGGTATAGTATTAAGATTTCCAAGAACTTCAATAAGGCATACATAATAAATACATCAAGCTCCCTATTGCATTTCCCAGGTCATTAATTATACACCAAGACCATTTAATGACAGAATAGAATGCTTATTTGACCAATCCACAAAGACCTCATTGATTTGTATCTTTCTGGTTTATATAGTTGATACATTATAAAACTTCAAAAATTAGTAAATACTTCTTTTAACAAACTAAGGAGTGCCATGAAATGTCACCATATTTTCTTGTTTTCTAGCTATGCTATCCTAATATTCTTGTAGTCAGAAAATGGTACCTATAACAGGTAGAGTTCACATGAATTTGGTAGGATTATTTTTATTGTGACATCATATATACTCAGAGCAACGCTTTTTTCCCTAGAAACTTAGAGTAAATTTAATGAATAATCATGGCAAATACATTAATTGTTTTTATTTTTAATATGTTTACGATTTTCTCATTTTACCTGTTTTTTAAAAAAAAATTTCTTTTTATTTCTCATACTTTTATTAAATAAATGGCTTTATTATATCTTAAAGTGTTTGGGGTTTTTTTTTATTTGCTTTGTGGGGTTTCTTTGGCAGCAGAAAAAATAAAAGAAGGAACATATGGATACACAAACTGAACTAAGAAATAAGCCCTATTGCTATGCCAGGTTTTTGTTTTGCTTTTAATCTCACCTTGAACAATATGAGTAGCCCACTGAAACTAACATCTTTCTATCATTTGCAGACCGGCAGAGAGGTAGATGAAAAAGTCACAGAGCCTTTTTGGCACTGCTAGTGTCTGATGTGGATGACATCATGGTCTAGCGTGGGGAGGATATAGCACTTGGAGCAGCAGTTTTGTTGGTGTTCTCTTAATCAGCCTGTCCTTACTCAAAGGAGGCTACACTCTTATTATAGCAGCATAACTTTCCAACTTCTTCGTATCCCAAAGCAAGTACACACTTTTATTGCTGATGTAAATAGTAGCCTAATTATATGGTATTTTAAAATTTTTTAAGGGTTTTATTTATTTATTTGAGCGAGAGAGAACGAGAGTGAGAGAGAACATGAGCAGGGGCAGAGGGAAAGGGAGAAGCAGGCTCCCTGCTGAGCCAGATGCGGGACTCGATTCCAGGACCCTGGGATCATGACCTAAGCTGCAGGCAGATGCTTAATTGGCTGAGCCACCCAGGAGCCCCTAATCATATGATTTTTTTTATTAAGCATGGATCAACTTATAAAGCTAGCTTAAAATTAACCTAATAATGCCAAATTTTACAATTTGTAATTTATTCTATTATTTTCATTTATATTTCTTTTTGTTTGTTTGTTTGTTTTACTTGGAGATTCACACTCCAAACATTATTTGACACAAAATTTCTTTAAGTACCATGAAGAAAAATATTGTATTTGTGTATTCATGTGACTAAGACTTCTATGCAAATTACCTTTATACTGGGAGTTACAGGATTTAAAAGTGTAGGGCCCAGTACACCTGGGTGGCTCAGTGGGTTAAGCGTCTGCCTTTGGCTTGGGTCATGATCTCAGGGTCCTGGGATCAAGCCCCACATCTGGCTCCCTGAACAGCAGGGAGTCAGCTTCTCCCTCTCCCCTGTCCAGCTCTCGCTCTGTCTCTCACTCTTGCTCTTTCTTGAATAAATAAAATCTAAAAACAAACAAACAAACAAACAAAACTAAGGCCCAACCTGCATCTTGCAAGAGTTAATAATATGGTGAAGACAGCCATTTAACAATGCAAGATAGACTGTAATAGGTCTGTTGTAGCATTATTGATTAATTGATTGGGGGGGCGGGGAGAAAGAGAAAGGGTGCATGTGTGGGGGAAGGGACAGAGGGAAAGGAAGAATCTCTCAAGCTGACTCCACACTGAGCACCAGACCCTGGGATAACCTGAGCCAAAACCAGGAGTCAGAGGTTTAACCAACTCTACCACCCAGGCCCCCCATGTCTGTTGCAACATTTTATAAAATGATAAGCAGTGAGAACACCCAAGAAAACATGGTTAAGGAATCAAGAAAGCTTTACTAAAGGTGGTGTGTTCCATATGCCATGAAGGATGAAAGAAAATCTGTCTATAGGTGGAAGAAAAAGGGTTGGAAGAAATAATGGTTCAATTGTTTCCTAGCTGACATTATAGATTACCATAAACTTGGTGGCTTAAAACAGAAATTTGTTGGGGCGCCTGGGTGGCTCAGTGGGTTAAAGCCTCTGCTTTCGGCTCAGGTCATGATCCCAGGGTCCTGGGATCGAGCCCCACATCGGGCTCTCTGCTCAGCAGGGAGCCTGCTTCCTCCTCTCTCTCTGCCTGCCTCTCTGCCTACTTGTGATCTTTGTCAAATAAATAAATAAAATCTTTAAAAAAATAAAAATAAAAATAAAAATAAAAATAAAAAAACCAGAAATTTGTTCCCTGTTTGTTCAAGTAGTCAGATGTCTGAAATCAAGGTTTGGTTCCTTCTGGAGGCTTTAAGAGAGAGACGGCTCCATGCCTACTCATGAAAAATAACAGTTTCTCATTGTTTGTTATTTTAATTTCTGAAAGAGAAAGAGGCGGAGACTTTAAAGGTCTTCCAAGGCAACATGAACTCTTTTGTATGGCTTCAGTAATGTTCTACCGTAGGAAAGCTTAAATCATATTCCGTCAACCTACAGAGTGACATTGACCTAAGAGTGTAATGATAAATATTATTAGCAATAGTTATCAAGAGGCACCTGGGTGTCTCAGTGGATTAAGCTTTTGACTTTGGCTCAGGTTATGACCTGAGATTGAGCCCCATGGTGGGCTCACCACTCAGCGGGTAGTCTTCTTCTCCCTCTCCTTCTATGCCTCTCTCTCACTCATACTCACCTGTGTGTGTGCTCTCTCTCAAATAAATAATCACTAAAAACAACAAAAATAGTTATTACATATTGAATACAGATGAGGGTTCTTCATATGTTATCTCATTTAATCTTTACCTTAATGGTAGTATTAGCATGGTTTTGGTAGAGATAAGAAAACTGAAGCATAAAGCGATTAATTAAATGATAGTATCTGTAAACACCTACATGTGATAAGCAGAGTAATAACAAAATAAATTGAACATGAGAACATATATTATGATAAAAACTGAAAAAAGAAACCAAGAATACATAGGCATAAGTATTATAAAAATAGTGTGGTATCTGATTGAGGAAATAGAACTCTGTGGATTATAAGCAACCTACTTTTTAGCACTTTCTGTTTCTGCCTTCTGCAATAAAACCCATTCCACAATATAAAAATATTACATAGCCACTTACTATAACAATAAAAAAGAAAGCTATAGTACACATAGCTCTAAGACTCTACTGTTTGGGACTGAGAGCTTTATCTGGTAAACTAGAGTTTAATATGAAATGCCATTATAAAGAAATCGATATTTGTTTAAAAGGAAATAAACCAAGCACTCCTCTAAAACGATTTCATTTCTGTGCTGGGACTAAAGTTTTTGAGCTGCCTCGTCAGGCTGTTATTTCCCAAGTATGATCTCCATATGGTCTTCCTGAAAATGGGGGCTGGAGGAGTAGTGAAAATCAGATGACTGTGCCCAGCTCTACACCTTCTCAATTGGTCTCGGGGAGCAGGAGGAGGCATTTTAAACAAAGGTTCGGGATAATTCTTTAATACTAAGCACCTGAGAACCTTTGCACTAAGGTAAACACAGGCATTCAAATTATTCTACCACCTCCCCATTTAAAAAAAAATCCGTATTTCCTTAATTTAGTCTTTCAGAAAAAGAGGATGCTAGTCAGAGGAGAGTGAAGGCTACAAAATGAAAGAGTGATCTGAGTCTGCAGTGGTCCCATCAATGCCCAGCTTTCAAGGAGTTGTGTTAAGTAAATAGTTAAGGTAACTGTTTTGCCCACTTTCTTTTGTCAAATGCTATCAGTATGAAAAAGTCATTGTTTTTAAATGCTTCTTAATAGACCCAAATAAGTGTATGTGTGTGGTACATATCGTGTGTTTCTCAAAGAAAAATAAAATGAAGAGGTAGCTTTTGGTCTGGGTCCTGCTATTCAGTAAGAAGGGCTCCACCAATAAGGCCAGATTTCCTGGGCACACGTCCTTCTGGGAGTGGCTGCTCGTTTTACTTCCCATTTAGCAGCTGTACAACTGGGAAACGTCCAACAGAATGAAAGCCACCTGCTCCTCTAATAATTTCAGCCAAACAGGCGGGATTGAAGCTTTACCAAATGTGTTGTCTGTCACTCTGATTCAGTTTTTAAAAGGAAATTAAACTGGTCAGATATTCGTATAGAAAATATGTGCTGTTAGTTAACTCCTGTAATGCTTGCGGTTCCTTTCAGAAGAGTACGTCTCATGGATTTCGAGATGCCCTTCTAAAGTGAAGAGGGGAGGGGCGCCTGGGTGGCTCAGTCATTAAGCATCTGCCTTAGGCTCAGGCCCTGATCTCAGGGTCCTGGGATGGAGGCCTGCTCAGTGGGGGACCTGCTTCTCCCTCTCCCACTCCCCCTACTTCTGTTCCCTCTCTTGCTGTGTCTCTCTCTGTCAAAAAAATAAATAAATAAAATAAATAAATAAAATCTTTCAAACATACATATATAATGAAGAGGGGAGATAGTTTGGAGGTCAGAGTCCCATTCGAATTTCCAACTCACCTCTTCACCCACTTCAGTCTCTATAATTTTTTTTTAATAATCTGCAAGATAGGATATTGTAGAAAGAACAAAATCACAAGCTTTCCAATCACATAGATGCGAGGTCACACACTGGTCCCCGCCACAATTTGCTTTGTGGACATGCTCATTTGCCCCTCTGAGCCTTGGTTTTGTAATCTGGGAAATGGGGTTATTTTATGGATTAGATGTGTCTGGAAATGTCTTGGAACATTTGTTTGCATGTAAATATTTACTATCATCTTCTTTAAAAAATTTTATTTCTCTATATTTGTGTTTTATATAATTATCTACCCCTGTGATATCTACATCCTGACAAACACCCAGAGAAGGTCCATTTCAAGTTTTCTCTCATTTCACCCCAAACTGACCGCGAATAGCATCTTTCGTTTTCTGTTGTCGTCTTCAACATTATGCTCTCATACCATTGGACAGGGGCTGATGCAACATCAGTATGAATTTGTATTTCAGACTATTTCCATAATAACTGGAGATTAATGCTTTGTAAAGATTAGTTCATATGATAGCATAAGTATAAGTGGGGGGGGGACCCACAAAAATTTGTGTAACAACTACAGGAAAATGCTCTATGTAGGCATTTTTTACTGGGCTTTGGGTTTTAATCGTCAAAAGCACTGAGCTAATAAGCTCCTTCAGTGACCATAAGACTATTAAAAACTCTAGAAATAAGTTGATTGTAGTGGATACGAAAGAAGAAAATGACAAGTAGAGATAGAAAAATAAAAGTCAATCAGTAGGATTTAACAGGACTCCATCATTCTCTTATGTTCAGTAGTTTAATATTTTATTAGAAAGAGCAAATAAAGTATATAAACTTTAAATAATTTTATGTGTAAAAAAGAATGCTGTTAAAGCATGTTATCTTCCTTTATACATGAATGCTATTAATTTAGACACCTCTAATCTGGAGCTCATCAAAATCCATTCCAATGGATTTGAAGTATCATGAAATATTAGATCCATGTGCTGATTTGTATTCTTTCATTTAATGGGCACTTTGCTTTATACTCTTCGGGCAATTTCCACTGCTGAGGTAGCACCACAGAAAATGCCAACATCGGCAGACTAGTCACAAAAGTCAAGAAGCCATTTACCTAATTACAGCATCTGTCTTCGTCAGCCTGTGTGCTCTGATGGTGCTAATACCTGAAGGCAAAATCAACTTGGTGTAGCTAGCATAGGGGATTAGGAAGTTCTGAGTTTTGACACCTTACACCTTTCATTTCCATGATATACCTACTCGATCTTTTTGTGTCAAGACAGTCTTTCCCAGAAAGAGACAGGAATACTAAGAAGGTGTTTATCACTAGAACATACCTTTCTGCCCAATGTCGTGGTTATCTTTGTATCTCAGACTGTTCCTGGCACAAACTGGGCATAGAGTGGGAATTTAACACACACATTTTTAATTTATGTGTTTGCCATGTCCTTCTAAGATAGCAGTATGACTCTGGAATCAGTCTACTCCCTAACTGCTGTGTCAACAATGACAGTCAGCTCAATGATATTGAACCATGGAATTATTTAAATAGAACTATGTTTCAGGCACGGATTTTAAAATGATCATCTTAGTATTTTTTCTGCAAAACACAGCTAATGTGTTTCTTTACATTTATCTGACCTCCCCTCATTGAATTACTCCATCTTTATTGCGGAAGCCGGCAAGCTCTGCTTGGACACTCACAGTGATTTGCACCTATTTTTCATGGATGTGTCAGCCTATGATTATATAATTATATGACTTTTTCTAAAAGCGTAGAAGGCTTAGAAAATGATGTGCCCTCATTTTATGAATGCTGAAGTACTCTTTGAATAAAACACTTTACTCACTTTTAGAGCTATGCCACTGGAAGGCAATCATTGAGTCTTTTATGTAAATTACTATTTTTCATTATTTACCGATTCCCAGTTGCCCCATATACAGTCTAAGTATATTCTCTGTGGCAGTCAGAATAGTACAATCTGGGAGTTAAATGATTAAAAAAGCAGATTTCCTGGGATTAGATGCAATATAATACTATGTTGACATAAATGACTGGCTTCTTTTTTTTTTCTATTACTTATTAGGCAAAAAGAAAATCATCACAATATACAGTAGTTAACTAAAGGATGGTCTATACTTTTAACCAGTTTATGAAGCAAGATTTCTTTAACCTTACTATTTAGTCTCTGTAATGCTATTCAACAAACAAATCACTTTTAAATGAATTATCATGTCACATTAATTATATATTTAGTGAGTAACTACTATTTCAATTCAGTGATATTCTTCTATAAGAAATGGACCTTTTGTGCCACAGGTTTTCAAAGTAATTGCAGAGTCAAGACACAAATACAAAATGTAGAACAACAATTAACGTAAGTAAAAAAATGAAAGCAGTTGCTAAGGTTACACTTGATTGAAATACATAAAATTGCCCATTTAAACTGTTGTCAACCTGGTGTAACTGCAAACTTATAATTTTGCCTAATATCCCACTTTCCCTCAGTTTGATGTCACAGTCCTTGTGGGTCCCTCTGCCTGGAAGGTCTCTCCCCATGGTACAGTTTCAGCTAGAGCACAGCATGCTCAAAGTATCTTGACTGAAATTCAGAGCATGGGTGAGATACCGCATTACTGATTGCATGCCTTTTACATTTAAAATATTTCAATGTGTGGCAATATCCTAGAGTATGTGATTTCATATACCCCTAGCCCACCCTGGCCCTTCCTCAAAAGTAATTCCTCCAGGGTAGTGTCATAACATATTTGTGTCCTTGAGGGTAGATGTCACAACATATTTGTATCTATAGAGCTTATTACCATGATTGGCATCTGGCCAGGGCTAAGTAAGTGCTGAATGAATGAATATGTGAATATGTTAATAATTCAGTAACAACATATTTTGAACTCGGGGAGACCTTGCCAATTTTCTACTTCTACTCTTCATTTTACACATGAGAAAATTGAGGCTTAGAAAAATAGCTTGCCATTACTCCTTAAGAGTTGAATTAGAGGGCGAATAGTACACTCAAAGTGTTAAAAGTCATTTAAAAATGTTAAAAATCATCTAAACTTATATTGGTATATTATATTTCTTTGCTGGTATTTCTGTGCTCACTAATCTTGTAGCTCATTCTACACCAACTTAACTTTGCCTTCGGGAGCCCATATCTCCAATACTTGGGAGATAATTAGCACAATTATTTACCCAAAGAATTAGTAAGTCTGGAATAAGTTTGGCAGTGACAGCCAGTGAATATTTTGTAGAAGAACTGGGATTTAAAATGAATCCTAAAGTACGGGTCACATTAATACAGATGAAGGAAAGGGGAGAATGTGAATGGAGTGGTATGGGCAAATCATTGGGGCAGGAAATCCTAAAATGTGCAGAGGAAAGTGAGCAAAGAGAATATTAAACTAGTCAAGGTTGTCCTCATTTCTGAAGAAAGTGTGTGGTTTTGGTTTTACATATATATGTGTTTTATATATGTGTTATATATATGTGTGTGTATATATATCTATATAGTACATATATATATGATATGCACATATATATGTGTGTGTGTAATTCTAGAGACTGTCCTATCTTGGTTGAAAAATAAATATCAATTTATAAAAGCATCCTCTATTAAAAGTTAGAGTAGAGTTGTAAATTAATTGTAATCTCAAACTTTAAAACTTGATTTATACATAAATATATTCCTACTTTACTAAAACAACTGGCCTTCTGTACTGGGTAATATAAAGTGGGTTTTTTTTTTTTGTCTTTGTCTTTTTTTTTTTTTTTAAATCCCCATCAAATTATTTCTGTTAACTTCAGAAAATACTAAGGAGATTTTTACACAATTTCATTCTCTTTTACATGTCTCTTAGAGATAAATGTGAACGCTGTGTGTGTGTGTGTGTGTGTGTGTGTGTGTGTGTGTTTGGGTGTGTGAAGTCATAAGGAGGGGCCGTGGAGGGAATTTATGGAAAGAAATACGCCTTGAAAATCTAGTTTAGTTTTAGGATTGGTACCTGAGGCTTTCATGTAACTACCCTTCCACAGCATGACATCGACAGCCAATAGATTTTCTTCCTGTGTTTAGCCTGGGTTATAACAGTCTCCTTAAAAAAAAAAAAAAAAAAAAAAAAAAAAAAAAAAAAATCACCATAGGTAGCTTCTCTCAATTATTGTAAATTGGAACAAAAGATAGATTTATCAACTGGTTTAATAGTATTACTTTTAAAAATTATATATGTGTCTACTAAACTCATACTCATGGCTAATATCTAAATTTTTCCTCTACTGAGTCATTTTCAATTTACTTAACCATTTACTGAGTGCTCGCTATGTGTTTGGCAGCATTTTAGCTGTCAGAGATGCAATGGCAAAAAAAAAAAAAAAGAGAGAGAGAGAAGGGCATGGACTTTGAACTTTCCCCATATGAAGTTTTGAATTAGTGGGAGATACATAACAACAAAATATAAATGAATACAAAATAATAAATGAATACAAATTATTGAAAATATTTTTAGAGAAGTTGTAGTCAACCCTTCAGAGAGTACCCTATTTTGGAGAAGGTCACCTAAGATGTTTTCTCTGAGGGAGTGACCGAGAAACTGAGATCTGAGGTAAAAGATGGAGCCAGCCATACAAATGACAGGGAGAAAGTGCTAGGCAGGAGGTCCTGAGGCAAGAACTTTGTAGGCTAAAGGAACCTGTGGTAGACCAGTGAGGAGAACTCATGACTGAAGGATACAGAGCAAGATTGCATGTAAAGAAGATGGATGGTCCAAAGCAGCCAGATCCGGCGGGATTAGGCAGACCACAATAAGGATTCAGGTGTTATTCTGTGTGTGATAAGAAAGTACACAAGTGTTTTAAGGAGGGAAGTGCTTTAACAGGAAAAGATCTCTGAGATTATCAATTATCAATTATGAATTATCCTATCTAGGATGGACTGGAGAGGAGGAAGAGAGAAGTTGGAATGTCAGTAGGAATGCCATTAAGTTGTCCAGACAAGAAAAAAAATGGTGGATTGGACTAGGATGACAGTGGAAGTGGATTGAAGTGAGCAGATTCTACAAATACTTGGGAGATGCTAGAGCTGTGAGAACTTGATGAAGGGCTTCGTGATGTAAGGGAAAGGGACCAATGTAAGGGAGCCTACAGATTTCTAACTTTAGCAATAGAATGAATGGATGAGCCATCAACAGAGATGGTAACCATTGCGTGAGCAGGGTTGAAGTTGAAGAAGGAGAGTTCAGCCCTCTATGCTTTTTTTGTGATGCTTGACTGTTAGTGTTGACACTTTGTAGTGTTTAGAAATCAGGAGCGAGGTTTAGAAGACAAATATAGATTTGAACAATGTGAATGTATAGATAATTGAGGTTATAAAATATATCTTTTTCTTAATCATAAGAGGGATATTCAAAGCCCATTTGAATGGGTGTATAATGTAAATATAAATGAAAAAATAAAATGTAAATATGTGTGCATACATATATGCACAAACAACACTCATACATACACACACACACACACACATTCACCTCTTTAGGGCATGAAAAGAATAATTAATACCGTTTGGATAAGGAGAGAAGGAAGGGAGGAGGGAAGAAAAGAAGGAGGGAAAGAGGAAGGAAGGGAAATTTTACTTTGCTTTTCTCAGAAAAGCTGTGTTCAAATCAACTTCAGAAATTCAAATAATTTTCCAATATGTAATTTCAAATACATAGGACGCAATTTGCAGGTGTGTGTAGGCAATGGAACACAGATTAAGTTAACCCTAAAAATCTCTGCATTTGGGACTTGGTAGAGTAGCTACCCCTGCCACTTCTAGTGAAGTTGCATCTGACCGAAATATTGTCAGAATCCAGAATGTCTCAGGCTAGTGAAAAGACAGGGCCAGATTAATAACAAAAAGAGCCAATATGGCAGCCAGGGTTGTCAGCCGTTGACATTGAAGCCGTTGGCGTCATCTCCTAGAATTCTCATCCTCTCCTGAGATGGGTGCAATTTTTATGTCTATTTTATACATCAAGAAATTGAGATGATCTCAAATTTGCATAGCTGGGAAGTGGTAAAGCTAGACTTCGGACTCCTGTGCCCATGAATAGATACTATTGGTTGATTGGGAGGACTGCAACCAGGCAAAAGTTTCCAATCCCAGAGGAAAGAAGGGTTGGTTATTGCCTACGGTGGATGGCTTGCCGGCCCCCACTGGTGAAAAGGGAAAGAGAAGGAAATAGGAGCAAGTTGTTCATTCATAAACCATAATTTTCCCAAGTGCAAGGCTTGCAGTTTCTGCACCTGGTACATTGCTGACTCATCTCACCTGAATCATTTTAGTCAGCTTCATTGTGTTTGCAAGATCTGCTAATTACCTCACTGGAATAATTTAAACTATCAATAAAGAATGCAATAAATCATTAAAGATAATGGTTAATAAGGAGAAATAATTTTGACTATTCAGCTTGCATTGATCCTTGATATAAAAAGATTAATTTTCTGTTCTATTTTTAAACTTACAGGCAACCATTAGCCATTTCTTTCAGCAGAGTTGAGCTGAGCTGGTTTTTCATTAAAAACTTGGCATTTATCTTATCATGGAATCCTTCCTGTGATATCTCATTCCAGGAACAGAAAAATATTGTGACTTACCAAGAAAGTGCAACAAGACAAATGTTACCTGTTTAAGAAAAATCATTGTGGCATAGCTTTGAAGTGCATGCAGTTTTAGTGGTATTACCGAAATCATCATTTTGAACCTACCTATAGACACAGAGTCCTTACTCTTGTTAATTTAGAAGATCGATTTCTTCCTCTTAGTGTGTGATTTTATTTGTTACTGAAATTTAATGGGGATACAGTATCGAAGTTATGTGATTTAAAATACATAACAATGGAAATAGTTTATGTTTCAGGCATTCCCATCAAAGCTTAGGGAATATTTTAATGTTAATGTCCATTTGAACATTCTCAGAACAGTGCTCATTTTTCATTTATTTTTCTGTTTTTGCTATGGCTAAACAAAATTGTATAACAAGAAATATTCTGTATTTGTATTGGTCCACTGCATACCAGGATTATATTGCATAATGCATATATATGCGTGAACTCAAAAAGCATTAATGCATTAAGAAGTTTTTGTTTTTGTTTTTAAGATTTTACTTATTTATTTGAGAGAGAGAGAGAATGCACATGGTGGGAGAGGGCAGAGGGAGAAGCAGGTTCTCCACGGAGCAGGGAGCCAGATGTGGGGCTTGATCCCAGGATCATGACCTGAGCTGAAGGCAGACGCTTAACCAACTAAGCCACCCAGGCACTCAGGAAATTTTAAACATTGGCATGTTAACAGTCTAATAAAAACAGTGCCTTTTGTGTCAAAACACATAACTGTGGAAGAGAAAGTCAAAACCATACTGTGTAATTTTGATATTTTTAGATTAGAACCAAGTGAATAATTAATACTAAAGTTACATCAGCTAAGTAATTTTTACCTATGAAAAATCTCCATTTTGCCTAATCTGAACATTTTAGAAACATGTATAACAAAACAACAGAGAAAATTTTACAAGCAGCACCTATCATTAAATAAATCAGCCATTTAATTCCCAAATATGAATTTAAAAGTATCTTCAACTCTTCTTGAATATGAGAGAATGACAGGTTTAAAATACAATCTCTCTTTCTCTCTCTCTCTCTGTTACTTCATTTCCTGATTCTGTGAATAGTCCAGCAGCCACATTTTATTACTACCCTATAAATGCACCTGACTTGTTTTATCAGCCTTTCCCACATATTTTTAAGCCAACACTATGGCCCCAACCAGTACCCAACCATTTGGAATCATAGAATGGAAATGAAGACTAGCAAAATGATATTTCCTCCTCCCTCCCCCAAACCTGATGGGAAATTCCTTATGCAATCAAACAATCAATAAAATCTACTCTGCTGATGTCTGAAGAGAGTCCAACCTAGTATAGAGAAGGACGTTAGTGTTTTGTTCTGTCTATGCCTCTTTCGGTTGCAAGTAATGAAAAAAATACAAAATTGCTCATGTGAAAAGCTGTTTTATTGCATTGCTGTCCCCATTATTTCATGGAATTAAGGAAAGAAAGTAATATTGAAAGTAGCAAAGTTGAAAAACTCGGTTGTAGTCTTCTCTGTGAAACACAGTGTTCTCTCTGAACCTTGTTTCTCTCTTAGTTCTCTCTGTTTAAACCTCTTACCTCTGATGTTTTAAACCTCTTACCTCTGATGTGAAATGTCTCCATCCAAGTTACAACTTCATGGCTTCTCAGCTCCAGGGCCCACTAATGGTTGCCAACAGCTGAGAGAGAGAGAGAGCAGACACATCTGGATTAGCAGGGCAGATCCTATGAGTTGAGAGCCTACCCTTACCCACTCTGCTTTGCCCATGGGATTGGATCAAGTGTGTGTAGTAGTGGAACAGGCAATGATAGTCATGTTTCGTATAATTCTACCCCTATGCCTGGAAACATGGCATAGACATTGAATGATAGGTAGAAATCCAAGCCAGGTTTGGTTAGTGGTTTTGAATAAATTCTATAGGGAAGGAAGGACTTGAACCAATTCTTGAAGGATGAGTAGAAATTGAAAGGAGGACAGGAGAGGAGGACAGGTCAGTTCAAACTGGGAGAATGGTAAGAGCAAAATTTAAAGATTAGAACCACCTGTACATATTTATTCTAAATTCTATTGGTATGAGGATATGGAACACACAATTTACAAATAACAATAAAAGGTATAATATCTTTTATTGTAATCTTATATCTCCTAGTGCTTTCATCGATTTTGCCTAGCTCTTATATCTATAGCCAATCTGTGGTTGCAGTTCAACCATAATTTGCCAAATGGAGTTGCATCCTAATCTGCTAATTCTGTGCCCACTAAACTTATTTTCATTAGCCATAATATGTGATCTACTGTTAAACTATTTCTCGTTCTTATATAACTGACAATCTTCAAACTGAAAACTTTTCAGCTTTAGTACCAGTGGGAAATGTGTATATTTTATCAAAAAACTCACAAAATACCAGAAAATTTAGCACTTGGCTCTTGTGACCCAGAATGAGCTGGCTTCAGCAAACAATTGCTTTGTATGTGAGGTGACGATAATCTGAATGCCACTGGATAGGAAAGTTGCATGTGGGAAAATCTGCAAAATAATTGATGGGATTTGATGGTACATGGAAGCAAGAGGGAGACAGAGAAGATTTCAACAATTTACATGTGGGTGAAGGGGTTTTGATGATACCATATCTGAGAAGGGATATAAAAATCCATCCATGGAGATCTGCTGTGTGATTGGCTAGCATGAAGTACTTACATAAAAATCCATTCATTCAACAAGTATCTATGGGAGATACTAATGAGGAAAACTCAACATTCTACATGCTCTACAGGATAATTTTCTAATAAATGGTAGAAGTCACCCACAGTTCAAAAATAGATGTAAATAATTATTGATTTCTAAAATTAAGTTTCTCTTTTCAGCTTTTAGTGATGACCTTACTTGCACATTCCTCCTGAAATGGCACCCTCATTAGACTCTGAGCCTTCCCAAAGCAGAGTCTGTCTTACTTGAATCCTGTGTTTCCAGAATCTAGCTCAGTACTTGGCTGATACTGTTTATAACCAATAAATATGGGCTGAGTTAACAAATACAGAAGAATCTATAGTTGGCTTCATAAAAGATAAAGTCTGTGATAAAAGTGATGAAAGGGGGCAGGATAGTTGACTTCCATTCTTGGTCCTAGAGAAGATGTTGACCTATGCTAAATTTAGAGAGGTGCTTTGTAGTAGTAGTTGTTGTTGTCATTCCTGTCAAATATTAGGAATCTACCAGTCTATAAGGAAGTCTGTACAGCAGATTCAATAATAAACTTTTATGGCTTGCTGCTGATGTTTCAGTGTCACCAGAGTGAATATTCTAAGTTACTGGACGTAGGGACACCCTTGAATTTCAAACCCTGGAACTAAGGATAAGAATTAAGAGACGTGTGTTGGATATTGATATAGCTATAAATATTTAGCAAAACAAAGCAGAACAATTCCCTGTGCTACATGTGATGTAGGTACAATATGTTTTGTATTTTTATTTATTTATTTTGTTTTTGCTCTTCTGTTTTTTATTAATGAATATACCCAGAATAAGGGGGATTCTAAAAGGATTCTAAAACAAAATAAAATCATTTTCATCTTCAAGCTAGGGTGATAACATTTAAAGAATTTATAGGAAATACAAGGAATGGCCCTTTTAATCCTGTGTGTGTGTGTGTGTGTGTGTGTAGTGAATTCTGTCTGAGGAATGCAAGTGCCCTCTGTGACATCGTCAGGTTTCCCAAATTCATTTGTAAACAATATTCTGCAATATGGTAGATAATTTTGCACTGAAACAGTATTAGATATAGGTTTTAGTTATCCCACACAACTTGATTTAGTTCAGTACCTGAAGGTTATGAAAGCTAATGATATGTAGGTTGCTATGGGTTAGCAAACCATGATTTGTGGGCCAAATCCAGGCTACCTCCTAATTTTTTAAGATAATTTTTGTTGGAACACAACCATGCTTATTATTAGCATATTTCTCTGGTTGTTTCAGGGTCACAGTGGCAAAAATAAGTGGTTGCAACAGAGACCTTTTGGCCTGTAAACCAAACTTTTCAGAGAAAATGTTTGCCTATTCCTAGGTAGTCCTTAACTGATCTCTAAAATTATAAGGAGAGTGAATTGTGGGGAATTTCGTTCAGAGTTTTGACTCCAAAGCTCAGGTATGGATCTTTCTTGACCAAAGCAATATGCTGGCTTGCTGTAGCTTGTAACTCCCTCTTGTATTTTCCTTAACCCACCATTCAGTGATCGGTACAACTCTGTGTAGCGAGAATTGATTCACAAGGTCTAAGAAGGATGGGACTCTGACAGGACATAGGCTGAAGACATAAGAGTGGAGCTGGGCTAATTTCTTCTGTGGCTTTTTGGCCTACTGTGGAAGTAAAGACATGTGGCTCGATTTGGGTACATTGACCTCTATTGGAAGCGAGTGATGAAGGAGTTGCTTGCAGGGTTGAATCCTTTTTACTTCCTTCCATCTCACCACCACTGTTCCCACTACTAGCCTTTCTGCATCTCAGGCCCTACTTATAGTGGGTCTTTGGGTGAGGTACCATGTGGACGTGAGTTAAAAGATTTTGTGCTGGGCAGGAGTCAATAAAACAAGTATGGGAGAAATAAAGAGGATATTATAGGCAGCTATGAGGAGGAAAATGGTGTTGCAGGGCCCCTTGGGTGTCTCATTTTCTTAGCTAAAAGAGATGAACATAAACTAGGTGTTGCCTAACCTATACGAGACTTCCCTAAATAGTTCTCTATTATCCATTATTATTCTATGTTAAACGGGTAGCATCACTGTGTGATGACCAGGCAGGATGCTTGGCACTCTCCAGGACTCCCCTCCAATGGTTTTCCTTTTTCTTCTCCTCTTCTCTCTTAGGTGTAATCCTAATTATCTAATTTTTCAGTGATTGAGTTCCTCTAGACTTAGTTGTGTGTGCTCTCAAGTTTCTCATCTATATGATCTCCCTAGACAATCACATCTACTTATGGCTTCAAACTTCTATAAGCTGATAACTCAAATGCATAAAAAATGAGTAACCGATCTTCTGAGCTTCAGCGCTACATATCCAACTGTCATCTTGGAAACACTTCTATTTGGCTTGCTCTTGATTTTGGTTGTTTTTTTTTTTCTTTTGTTTTGTTTTGTTTTATTCTACTTTCCTTAATTTCCTATAATCGTGAATGTCTCCACCGTTATGAAATTCCTCAGTCTGGAAATTGCAATGTCAATCTTGTCCCATCCTTTTCCCTTATTTTCTAGATCTCATCAACAGATTCAGTGGATTTTCTTTCCTCAATATCATTGCAAATCCATCTGCTTCTTTCTGTTCATGCTGCCACCATCCTGGTCAAAGCAGCAGCATTTCTCCATAGGAATAAGAAACAGCTTGTTATCTGGTCCACCTGAAGCCAGTCTCAGTCCGATTCATGTCGTTCTTCTCCTTGAAACTTTGTAATGACCTCCTTTTGCTTTTCAAAAAAAAGTCCAATATTGTGAATGTTACCTGCCAGTCCTTGCATGGGCCTTATGTAGTCTCTTTCACTTCCTCCCAAATGCCATTCTTCTTCCTCTCTTTGATTATGTGCTTCCCTCTGCTAAGAAGGCCACCACTTCCCTGTATTAGACAATATCTTGACCTCTTTCTCAGCAGGACTTAAGTCGTGTCTTAATGTGATTTTTTTCAAGAATGATCAGACTAGGTAAGTTGTTCTAAATTTTCCATGTGTAGCTGTAATCACAATCATGAAGAATTAAATTAGTGCATAATTATGTAAAATCTGTCAGCCTCACTAAAATGTAATCTCCAGGAAGGCAAGGGCTATGTTTTCCTAGTTAAGGCCATGCTTCCATCCTGTAACACAACAACTCTATAGATGTTGAAATCAACCAGTTTACTGGCTGACTGACTGAACGAATAGCTCATTTAACAGGTACAATCTTAAAAGATACCTAATGTTAACACCATTCATGGTAACTAAGTAAAACTATTTCATATCTAAGCTCTGGGACCCTCAAACCATGCACTGCAATATACTGCAAAGACAGTTTAGGGTTTGTTTACTCTCCTTCTTGTTCCCCATTGGCATGTATAATGAAATGTTGATGAGGTCCAGCAACTGGATCCTAGGTAAAGGAAGAACAAATCAATATGTAACAGTGTTTTTGGTGTTAAGGGTCAAACTGACTAAATTGTGTACCTTATTACTGTTATGTAGATAATGGCTGCACTGGATATCACTCTTTTATTTTAAAGCCACTTAGTCTGAGTATTATTATTTTTAATGCCTTCACATATAAAATGGAGAAATGGCCTAATAATGAATACTTGATCCAGAAATCATGAAATCAATTTTAATATGCTTGGAAGATTTAATATTTTCTTAGTGCAGTGAGATTGATGAAGTCCTGTTAATGACTATATTGATGAGATTGAAGGAAAATGGGCTCTATGGTCTTTTGGTCTTTTGTCACCAGTGAGATGAACCTGTGATACAAACTAAAAAGTAGGTAAAGAAGGTTTTAAAGCAACCATGTTAAGTGTAAAAAGTTAATTCTTAACTTTCTGTGCTTCTTTACAATTATAACTGTGCATTTTTATATAGATAACAAATATAGCTAATTTTGTCAGAAAATTTATTTGAAATTGATACATTTATTTCTAAGTATCTTACATAAATACTCTATGAATCTGTTTATTTTCTTTCTAGACCAGGGAGTATACACTCAAAAAGAACTCCTTTTCCTGATACATCAATGGAAAGTATTTTATTTAAAATCATAGTTTATTAAAAAACTAATCTAATAAGAAAATGTCTTTTCAAACCAAGTAAATATTAAGCAATGTGAAAAGTAGCTGTTGTTTCCATTATAATTTTCTTTTTAAAACATTGATATTTTAGAGGTAATTTTGAATACAGATTTAACAGTTTCAGAAGATTTTTTTCCATGTAAAGTCTACCCATCAAGCCATATTCCCATGTTAATGAGGTTGAGGACAGATACTAATTGTAGCCCCAGTTTGTAATGCATCAGTTTAGCACTATTGATCTACTTAAAAAAATGAAAGTAAACTAAGCAAGAGGCGGTCTCAATACTAAAGGAATGATATATTGATTTCATCTGACAATGCTTTGTCTACAGATCAATGTGTATATGCAGCATAGACCAGTTAAGAATGAAACAGGGTGGGAAAAGGTCATGAAAGAAACAGTATCCAAGATTACTGGAGACCATGAAATGAACACATCTTAAAAGTTTATCTGGGGGCACCTGGGTGGCTGAGTGGGTTGAAACCTCTGCCTTCAGCTCAGGTCATGATCTCAGGGTCCTGGGATCGAGCCCCACATCGGGCTCTCTGCTCCACGGGGGGCCTCCTTCCTCCTCTCTCTCTTCCTGTCTCTCTGCCTACTTGTGATCTCTGTCTGTCAAATAAATAAATAAATAAATCTTAAAAAAAAAAAAAGCTTATCTGATAGGTGTTAATAAAGGAATTCAGTAGACTGACTGTGCAAAAACTTCACAATTTATAAATATCTAATGACTACAATACTATACCACCATCTACTTTGAGGAAATTGAGACTTCTTAATTAAGAATGAGTTTGTAGTGTATTTATGAGAAGAAGTCATGGTGTGAACTAGTCTTCCTCTCTTTTTACCGTATGGGGAATCTTGGCTGTTCAAAACCTGTTCCCAACTGCCTTTATCAAACACTTGTATTCAAATGTCCTCAAGTCTAGAATTCTCTGACACTTTCCTCTAGGCCTTATTTCAGATTCTAATGTTGACCTGTGTAATCCTCTGGGATCCAAAGGTTGTGTTTACCTTTCAGTCCTCTCCAGGTTCTTATTTGAATAGGCATACATTCTTTCACCCTGACAGCAGAATTTAATCTCAAACATAAAATGCCATGTTATTCAGTACATCTCGTGTGTCTTTCATATTTTGGTACCATCAAGTTGACCCCTTCCCAAGCAGAACCATTTATTTAGTTTATAATCTGATTAGCTCTTTATAGACTTTCCTCTTTTGAATCTTGATTCATTTCCTTAAAATATCTTTCTTATTTTAAATATAGGTAGGAAGCACATATTATGACTTTGGATTTAATTCTCTAATTAATGTTTATCTTACAGCTATACTTGTTCATAGAGAGCTGAATGTGTGTGATATGTTATGTAGGTGCTTCTTAGGTTCATCAAGCCATTTTTTATATTACCTTAAGATTTTCTTAAGTTACAGATTTTTAAAAATCCAATATATCAAGCTGGATTGGTAAAAGGTTGAACGATGGAAGAGATATTTTCTAGCATAATAATAAAGTACTATTTCATCAGATGCCAGCTTTCTCCCCTGTAGAATAAAATTTAACATGCTATACTAAAATATATGCATATGCAAAAATTTTTCTTTGCGTAGTTTTTACCACTCTATTATAGAACCAGAGAAGGCTAATTGCAACATTATATCTATGGGGGAAAAAATAGCCTACCACAACATTTCTTTTTCCTCACCCCACCTACAGTTTTTATTTTCTAGGACTTAATATTTTGAGGGAAAAACTAAGTGTCATTCTGTATCAAAATTGTACTTTAAGAATAAAGATATTCTATTTTATCAATTATTCAAGTTAGCATATCTGGGGATTTTTGAGGATTCTAATAGGGTCAGATGTGAATTTATGAGATGATACAAAAAAATAGTATGTAATTTATGTGTAGCAATACTGGATTTGAGAATAAAGTAATATAAAAATAATCGGAATGTTATCTTCCAAAAAATATATGCATTTTTTAATTTCTAATTTACCTTTGCTTTTAAAGCCAATTTTAATGCTTAATTTGATTTGAAACCCAAGGAATAAGGACAAAAGTACTCCCCAAAATTGAACAGTAACATCAACAAAAAACAGTGATAAGTATGTCCAAAGGAAATGTCAGTCAGCTCTAGGAAGCAGTAGCTGTGCAATAATGAAGAATGCATGTTCAGTCCCATTGTTTGTATTAGAATTAAGAAGTGTGAATCTTCTATACTAGCAAAACGTGGACAATCATATATGTAATTTTCTACATTTACATTCCTTCTAGCTCGGGTCTAAAGGAATACATACAGGAACATAGCAGTTGCAATCTATGCAAGAAAATGTGTTCCATAATACCTTGCATAGCCCAAATGTTCTGTGCTTCACAACTCACCAAGGATGACAGATTTTTTGCTTTTAACTGCTCAAGTGGTCCCATCCTGTGGTGACAGTGTAAATCCAGCTTACCAATAAGTTGGCCTGTCAGCATTGAAATTCTTTGAATAATAGAAAAATTATTGTTTTTTTTATTTGACTTCTGAAATTTTGTTTATAATATGAAGATTCTTTTATATTTGATGCCATTTCAGATAAGCTCAAAATGCTACTGCACTCTGATTCCTTTCATCTTATAAAACTTGTGCTCAAGAACTGAAATTATAATGTGAATATGGTTTATATTTGTAGAATATACTTCTATAAGTAGAAGTAGAAGTACTGATTATTATTACCTTGTAAACAAAAATACATCATATTGGTTAACAGTTTAGTTTTCATAAGTTAGCAAAGAAACACATAGTTTTCAGTACCTTTGAAGAAAGCACCTAATTTTAGTTTATTTCTTTGGTTCTTATACTCACATTAAAAACATATTTGCCTGGAATTGAAGAATGTCTAAGCTTTCTACACGAAATAGAACTAGAAAATTCCTTTATTAATTATATCGTTCATCACAACCTTGTAGGTAAGTGAGGGAATTTGACATTGTTTTCACAATCTAGCATAGAAAATGGCTGATTTTTTTATTTGGTAATTACCTACTCCCTGAAAATTCCTCCTGGAAAATCATAGGAAGTCTCTTTTGAAAATGTCCAAAGTGAAATATAGAAGACTTCTGTAAACTCACTGTGTTCTCTGACCAATCTATTCTTCCTCTTAGTATTTAGATATCAGAAATCCTATCAGTTGGAAGCCAAGAGAGTATGGTGTGAAAACTAGGATGGTAAATAAAGTGTACCAATACGGTAATGGAAATCTATGCCCTGTAGTGACTTAAATCATTCTTAAGACTTAGGTTATCTTGGGATGCCTGAGTGGCTCAGTGAGTTAAGTGTCTGCCCTCGGCTCAGGTCATGATCCCAGAGTCCCGGGATCAAATCCCACATTGGGCTTCTTGCTCAGCGGGGAGCTTGCTTCTCCCTCTCCCTCTGCTTGCTGCTCCCCTTGTTTGTGTGCTCTCTCTCTCTCTCTCTCTTTACATATAGATAAATAAAGTCTTTAAAAAAAAGACTTAGGTTATTTTCTACATGATGTCTGGAAGATTTGTACTGTCATAGCGTACCCACTTTTCTTTGGTATGTGCTCAGCTTCATATACAAACTTTTCAGCCTCTACAACCTTGATTGGTCTGGAAAATGCAAGCTTGCCCTTACTCAAACTTTTTTCTTTCTCCTTCTCTTTCTGTATGTATCAGTGCTGGCCTCTGAGTCGGCTGAGCAAATGACAATAGTGACAACAAGATGGGCAAGAAAGATAATCATCCTTGCGCTGGGGCCATGCTAATCTTCTCTGTATCGTTCCAAGTTTAGTATGTGTGCTGCCGAAGCGAGCACGGCAAGCAAGATTATCAGTTGTCCAAATCACTCCCCACCTAGACTGGTTTCTTAGCATTTGAGACCTGACACTGAATTTTCTCAGATATTAAATCAGTATAAAATGTATGTAGGGTGAGGGTACACTATATGATGTGTGAAAGAGCACCCTTACTTTGCTAGAACATTTAAGGCTATGTAGGATGAAAAGTGTGTACCTGATAATGCATATATATACCAGAGGAAAGGGATACACACACACACACACACACACACACACACATTATTTGATATTATGTATATTACACTTGACCCTTGAACAACATGGGTTTGAACTGTGTGGGTCTACTCATAGATTTTTTTTTTCATAAATACAATGCAGTACTGTAAAAGTATTTTCTCTTCCTTATGATTTTCTCAATAACATTTTCCTTTCTCTATCTTACTCTTGTGTAAGAATACAGTGTATAGTAGTACATTTATAAAATGTGTATTGACTATTTATGTTATTGGTAAGGTTTCCAGTCAACAGTAGGCTATTAGTATTTAAGTTTCTGAGAAGTTAAAAATTACAGGTGGATTTTCATCTGCCTTGGGAGTCAGTGCCACCAGCCTCCATGTTCTTCAAGGGTCTACTGTGTGTGTGTGTGTGTGTGTGTGTGTGTACACACACACACATATATAATATAATATTATATTAGTGTTAATAGATATGTCTATTATATTATAAAGTATTATAAATAAAGGATATTATGTATGTGCCTAACTATATAAATTGTTACCACTTAAAAATGTGAATAACACTCTTCTCTCACTAGCCATAAGAAAATGGGACAATAGACCAATTTGACCCATAGGCTGTTATTTGCAGACCCCTCTGCTAAACTATACTTTAAGTACGTACAAAATAAGAGATAAGTTCTTTGTGTGTATGTGGAAGTTGAGTTACTAAATAACTATCCTAGGAAACTGAACAACTCATATTGACTTTATAAGAATTGAAATACTTTCTCAAAGAGGTATTACATATGGAGATATTAAATAGGTAGTATTCCATATTATTAACATTATTTAAAACAGGGGCACCTGGGTGGCTCAGTTGTTAATCAGCTGCCTTTAGCTCAGTTCAAGATCCCAGGGTCCTGAGATAGAGCCCCACATCGGGCTCTAGGCTTGGCAGGAAGCCTGCTTCTCCCTTTCCCACTCCCCCTGCTTGTATTCTCTTGCTGTCTCTCGTTGTCAAATACATAAATAGAATACTTACTTAATTAATTAATTAATTAAAAACATACTTAGTAGTTCTGGGAAAGGCTAAAATTATAAGCATTGTAATTGGGGAGGACATTATTAATGTATATTTTATAATATATATATTAAGTTTTGTAATTACCGTCAACTTTGGCAGTTAATTTTCTCAGTGTTAATCAAATAGAATATTTACCATTATCAATTAGCCGTTAAACTAATAGCCAAAAAGGAATGATATCTTGTAAGTCATTAAGAAGCAATTAATATCTTAAAATTTCCAGACTCTGCACTCATAGCTTTATTGAAATAGCACTCTGCTTTATCTGCTTTGTTCAGGATTTGAACATGATGATCAACGACGTATGTTAAAATATGAGGAATATGTAATTTATAAAAAGGAATAATCTAGTGATTTTTCCATTGCATTGAATCTGCATTTTATTGCACTCTGTAGTTTTGTGGCCTCTTATCATATGAATTAGTAATTTGATATCCGTATTTGCTCTGAAAAAGAGGAACTACTTTTTTCTCTTACTCTGTCTTCTGATGTATGCTGAGATAAATCCTTATGGTTTTCAGGGTAGAATAGAACAAGAACCATGGTGGGGGAAAATGTCTTCTTTAAGCTAGAAGGAGTGTTCCATGTGTTAATGCAATTCCAGAGAAGACATCATCTTGATTATCCCCAGTGGGGACTACAAAGCAACACTCTAAGGCAAAGATGTTAGTCGGTTTTGCAAATTCCTTTCCTTCAGCATTGTCTGTTCCTTTCCTCCCTCTCCTACTTTTCTCTCATTTTTTCCCTCTCCTCCTTCTCCTCTTTCCTAGAAATGCATTTTGAACAGACCATTTTACATTCCAACATGTAGTAGGTCTGTTCTAGATAGACACTCTTATATATATAATACTTTGTTCTCTGAATGGCTTTTTTCTTCAGCTTCATTGAAATATCAGCAAATAAAACTGTAAGATATTCAAAGTGTATCACATTGAGATACCACCTTACACCAGTTAGAATGGCCAAAATTAACAAGACAGGAAACAACAAGTATTGGAGAGAATGTGGAGAAAGGGGAACCCTCTTACACTGTTGGTGGGAACATAAGTTGGTGCTGCCACATTGGAAAACAGTGTGGAGATTTCTCAAAAAATTAAAAATAGAGCTTCCCTATGACCCTGCAATTGCACTACTGGGTATTTACCCCAAAGATACAGATGTAGTGAAAAGAAGGGTCATATGTACCCCAATGTTCATAGCACCAATGTCCACAATTGCCAAACTGTGGAAAGAGCCAAGATGCCCTTCAACAGATGAGTGGATAAAGACAATATGGCCCATATATACAATGGAGTATTATGCCTCCATCAGAAAGGATGAATACCCAAATTTTGTAGCAACATGGACGGGACTGGAAGAGATTATGCTGAGTGAAATAAGTCAAGCAGAGAGAGTCAATTATCATATGATTTCACTTACTTGTGGAGCATAAAGAACAACATGGAAAACAGAAGATGGAAAGGAAAAATGAATTGGGGGAAACTGGAGAGAGAGATGAACCATGAGAGACTGTGGACTCTGAGGAACAAACTGAGGGTTCTGAAGGGGAGTGGGTTGGAGAATGGATGAGCCTGGTGTAGTGCATGGAGCACTGGGTGTGGTGCATAAACAATGAATCTTGGAACACTGAAAAAATAAAATTAAATTAAAAAAATAAAGTGTAATATAATAATTTAATATACTCTAAATTGCTTTTAACCAAGTTAAGCACTGGTGTGGTACTGGTCCAGCAGGCAGCAGAATAGTGTTGGCAGAATAAATTGTGTAACAGAAAAATATACACAGGCAATTAAATTTTTACTTAATCTATAGGTTTAAATTCGTAAGATATTTATTATATAGGGGTTCCATTTGAGAGGCAAAGAATATACATGAGCTGAAATGCACAAGTTGTTTCCATTTATGTTAACCTACTATATGTTTGCTATAAAAATGAAAGAAAGATAGTTTAATAAAATAACCATCGCTCATACCATTTCCTTTCTTGTGATGCACTATACTTACTTTTTATACATGATACATTTTTACATCAGTCGGTCAATAAAAAAGGCCTAAATTTTTTATATAGGTGGCTATAATATACTTATTAAATCCAGAACTTTGTCTCTGTAGTTACTTTCATATCCCATTTTATATGTTTCTTTGTATTGAATGGCAAAATTCATTGATGACTAGGAAGTCTTTTGAGCTAAATAAAAATTAAATTGCAGCAATGCCTATGGACTGTTTTCCAAATAAATATAATAATGCTGCATTTCCAGTAATAAAGAGATCTTTTTTATAATGAGTTGTGCATATACTGATGATCTCAGGCAATATATATGGGTCATGGCATGATAAATTGAAGTTTTTTTTGAATTTTTTATTCTATTCAAAGTAATCTGAACAATCAAAGAATAAATTCACTGTGTTTATAGTAAAGTAAACATTTGATAATTTCTCATGATCTCTCTTTGGATAAAATATCTTAAAATTTCCATAAATCTCATTACTTATGGGAAAGCCCAATTTTGTTTGTTTATTGATTCTTACATGGACAGAAGGAAAGTCACAGCCTAAAGTCCAGTCTTTGATTGATCAGTTTTTGCTAGGTTCCTTTTCCATTTCCACTGTTGTGAATTAAACTGGTTCTAGAAACTCCCTCTCAGGAAATATCAGGGCAGGAGCGGGGGAGGTTGGGGACAAGGATGTGAAGGGAGGCTCTTGGGTTGAACACTCAGATCCAGGAAGAGCCCCAACTCAACCTTTTCTTCCTTGCACCCCTTTTTTCTCCTTTTCTTGACCCAAGTCTTTATTAGATTTCCCAAAATCTGTGCAATTCTTTCTGACAAAGATTTTTACGGAATCTGGAAAGTCAATGTCTAAGGGAGAAGATACCAGTGAGACATGTAGAGTACTAAGTACAGTAGAGTTCTACATGTCACTGCCTCCTTATGAACATTTTCTTTCATTTGGGGGCTTGGCCTCATGTGACCTTCATTGTCCAGCTGGTTTTTCTGTTTTGTTTTGTTTTAATGCAGAAGCTCTTTGTCACTTCTCTTCAGTTTGAGCATTGTATTCTTTAATTTAATCCAAGAAACATATGTTTTGATGTCTGTGTGCAAACCATTTAATGTGTTCAGAAGAACAATTGAAATGTCTAAGTGTGTGTTTATTATGTACATATGTATATTGGAAAAAATAGTATGGAGTAAAAATAAGAGAACAATCATTAGATTAAAAAT
The DNA here is from genome assembly GCF_964662115.1 of Mustela nivalis. Taxonomy (NCBI): domain Eukaryota; kingdom Metazoa; phylum Chordata; class Mammalia; order Carnivora; family Mustelidae; genus Mustela; species Mustela nivalis. Next base: position 30,044,004 of record NC_139020.1, read on the forward strand.
ACCAACACTTCTTATTTAACATTGCTGTAAAATAGTACTCAAAAGGCATTTTGGGAGGGTTAAAAATATGATATAAGAGGAAAATATGTATCTTCATGTCTGAATTTAAACAAGGAAAGAATTCCTTTATATACTTTCTCATCACACTGCATGAGAAATCAGTATTCCAAAGAACATCTGTAGAGTGAGGCCTTTGGGATCAAACTGAAGAAAAACGATCACCCAGAGTAAAATTTACAAGATAAATGTCTTTGGTTGAGGTTCTCAAAGTGACTTTTTTGCCTCGGGTAGACAACAAACTGCTAGTTTCTAAACTTTAAAAATCAATTTTGGTGAATAGACTTAATGCTACTGGAAGAATGCTGTCTTAAGCTATTATTCTTGGCAATTGAAAGAAAACACAAATTTAGAAGGATCATTTTTGCTGAGGTTTATCAACATTTTGTTTACAGAGTGAGAAAAGCTTAAAGCATTTTAAATTTGAGTTTAGAATTGATGTCTAAAAAAATTTTTAGAATTGATGTCTAAGTATTAGTTAAAAATGTAAGAGTAACATAAAATTTACCATTATGAATTATTGCATGCTGCTGCTATTTCCAGTTGAAAATCGAGTATGGCCATTACATTATATAAGACCATTCTGTTATGTAAGGGACAACGCTGTATAATTAATTAGTGTTTAAAGAGATATCATGATTATAGAAGTCTGATGATAAACATGTAAAACTGATGAATAGTAACATAGTCTATAGTATAATTTTATGTTGGTGTGATGGATGTTATATTTTTTGTTATTAGTCAAACAACTATCGCACTGTAACATGCCCTACCCCACACAGCAGGTGCCCCTAAGCTTCAGCTGCCCCTACCAGAGTTTATGTGTGTAGCATTCTCATTTGCAACATTTTCTGACAAGTGAACAAGCTTTCAATTAAAAAAAAAAATTCACAAAATCTATTAAGTCTAAGTCTTCTGGTCCAGTATCAATAGCAATGTAATGTACGTGACCATCCTATATAAAGTGTCTGGAATGGGTTTGCAAACTTTACAATGCTATATAATGATTAGCAATAATAAACACTTTAATATTGCTTTCAGTGCTTAGTAAGACTTTGAGTTCAAGGTCTGAGTGAAATCAGCTAAATTGGCAGCACCTTCAGTAGATATAAAAATATAATATATCTTAACACATGGTATTTTTTATTATTTTTAAAGATAGTAAGAAATCAACTTTATTTTTTCAAAATATTTTATCTATTTATTTATTTATTTGAGAGCGAGAGAACTCGTGGGGGGAGGGAAACAGACAAGCCGACCCCCTGCTGAGTGTGGAGCCCCTTGTGGGGCCCCATCCCACAACACTGAGATAATGACCTAAACCAAAATCAAGAGTCAGTTGCTGAACGGATTGAGACACCCAGGTGCCCCCAAACCAAATCAAAATGAAATTCGAGTCTAACAGTTTGGGATCCCTTAGACACCTCTATGGACTACTAGAGTTTGGTTGGATACAATCAGATGAAAAATACAAGTAAAATCTAAAAGTCTTATTGTTGCTTATAATAACATTATAAGTTTATAGAATCATTTCTTACACATTATGTTTAATAATCTTCAAAACAATATTGCCAGATATATAGGTTAATCTCATTATTATTATGATCCCTTTCTTCAGAATGGGAAATAGAAGAAAAAAAACTCAGTTTGACATGGGTTTTTTTTTCCTTGCAAACCTTAGATTTCCAAGACCTCATTATCGAAGACCTTGGATGAATGTGACAGCATCGCTTGCATCTTCTGGTGCATAAAATAGTTTGTCGCACTCTTGTTGACTCAGAGCAGTGCAGTTCCACTCAATATTATAGCTAGTAAGCTATGGTTAGTACCATGTAGCACCATCTCCAAAAAATATTGGAGGATCAATGTATGCGCTTTAGAGTTCCTATTTGAGAGGCAGGACACTTCTACTGAAATTGAATTTTACATAATAATAGAACAATTTCAGAAAAAAACCTACATAATTATCCTCACTTTTCCTCCAAAATATTTCTAGGTCTTAGTGGCATTCAGACACTAATATAAATAATTTATAATTTAACATCTTTTTTTTAAAATTTTTATTTGAGAGCAAGTGAATATGAGCCAGGGTTGTGGCAGAGGGGGAGAGAGAGAGAAAGATTCCCAAGCACACAGAGCACTGAGCGCAGAGCCCGATGTGGGGATTGCACTCAGGATCTTGAGACCACGATCCCAAGCCAAAACCTAGAGTTGGACGCTTAACCCACTGAACCACCCAAGCACCCCTATAATTTCACATCTTAATCACTTCTCATATTAATAGAAAGGATTCAGATCCTCTGACTTCTGTTGGAGAATTCTTCTCTCTTTTCCCGGTGCAAGCCATAGCTACATAGCCAGCAGGCAAATATAGCACTAAGATGACCATCCACCTTGGATGAAAGGAATAAAAGTAATGCTATGGTTATCTAATACAGAGCCCCTGCCTTATAGCAAATATTTTTTTCTTGATTCCTATCTCATTGTTACCAACTTTACAGCCTTATAAAATTATCTGTATATAACATTCCAGGCTGCATGCTTTTACATATTAAGCAGTTAATGTCCCTAATTATTCTTGCCTCTTTTCTTCTTCTGTTACTGCTGCATTTATTTCTTATTTCTTATTGTCCATAACTTCATCCTTGATTTAAAATGTCTCTTCTATTTCTTCACCATTCTCCTTTCAACTTCACATAGAGAGTAAATTCAAGAATACTGCTGAGTAGAATTTTAATATTCATATCTCTCCTTCCTGCACATATATTTGCATAAATTAGGCTAGGTTCATGTCTTTATATATTTTATTAGAAAGACTAACTTCCTAATTAACACAGAGGAAGAGGTTTTAAGAGAATATAAACTTTTTATGGTGCTTGGTAGGTTTGAGTATGTAATTATGCACTTGCTCTGATTATTGTGGATGTGTATGGATAGAACCCATATTTTAATGGACATTTTGTGTACATTAACTCATGTCTCCATGTAAATATCCTCAATAATTCTGTCGAGTGTCCTCATACTTGTTTCTGCCTGCCAATGTTTATCAGCCTGTCCTTTGATGGGAAAGTATACTTTTCAATGTTTAGTTAGTTGAAACTAACATTTTGATACCCTGAGAAATTTTAAAGAGGAATCAAGAGGTTGAAACCTTCATGGGAATTCTTGATTCGCAGCATTGACTTTTCCACAAAGAACAGTTGCTGCCTGTACAGTGAAGTTCTCTGAGCGAATCAGACATAAAATCCTGTAAGGGGGAAAAAAGGTGGCAATTACTGAAAAGAGCACATCTGTTCATCTCAGGCTTTGGGAATTAGGAAAGACCTTTATTTACATTGTGCAATGTATAGAGGAAGGGCCCAGGTTTTGTACCTGGTTAGTTAGTAGTATCTTGAGTTAGGAGTTGTCAGCAGAAGTGTCACGCATGTTTACCAGGTCAGGAGGCATCCTTTCTAATTGCTGTGACTGAATCAGGAGAGGCCACATGTCTGCCACACCGTGCCTCTCAGTTCCAAAACCTGAGCTGGTTTGGAATGGTTCTCATTCTTTAAATGGCACATGGCCCTTTTTTGGCAAGTAAAAATCAGTACGTGATTGATGTGCCACACCAGTTTGGTCACATCTGCTACATCACTGACATACTTTGCTTTTTCCTTAGATCCAGCCTCTTCAAGGACTCAGATAATTCAGTGTCTTAGGGGAATGACTGACACGAAAGCAGAAAGCCTGTGGCATCATTAGCCACTCTGTGCTAATAGTAGAAAGATCGGTTAAAAAATGCAATCATTTTTTAATTTAAGGAAAAATATATGGGAAGGAAGGCTATGTCGGGATTGCTAACAGCCAGGTGAACAAATAGAACATTTACTAATTGTCGTAGATCTCTAAGTTGATTGGATCGTAGTGAAAATGAACAAACAGAAAACTTCTTTGATGTAATAAAAGCATGTTCACTGCCCACAAAATACCCCCCTCAGTAATTATATATACTTCTTTATGCTCTCACCCTTAAATAGCCATACAAAAATGATCATATATGTGACCTAAAAGTGACTTTTGACCAAAACTCATAGAATGTAAAGAAAAGAATACTCTTAATGATAGTAAATAATCCTGTAAAATAAGGTTAGGGATTTTAGAAGTTCATCCACAAAGTCTCTCTATAAGGATCACGTGGTATTTGAATACAGACATAAACTTAACTTGGTAACTGTGCAAGCTAGAATTTCCATGGTAGTTTCTTAGAAAGAAAGATGTATAAAGTTGTGTTTTGGTTTAATTCATTGTCCTACAATGAAAATATAATGGTTGCTTTCCAACAATTTAAGAGTGCGTTTTTGCGAATTTTCAGAGAGCAAGTCTTCTCTTTTCTTTGAAATGTAGACCATATTTTAGAAACTGTATCTTATACTCTACAGAGGTGACATAATTACCGAGGATGACTTGGAGTAATTGGGTCTGTAATTCCAATTACTCTGAGGCATTGATTCATTCAGACTCATGCCTTTATTCATCATGTTTGTGAAATAAGCTTTTGTGTAGAAATAAATCCAGAGTAACGTCCCTTGAATTCAAAAATTCCACAACTCTCCCCTCTAGAGAACCAGTGAGAAATCATTGAATTATTTGCTAATTGTGAGCAAAATTTGTATTGATTTTTTTTTTCTGTCTCTCTAGCTGATGTTAATAGCATCATAGTTCAGGTCATTAAATACTTTTCAGCACCATCTAATTGTCAAAGAATCACTTACTAAGACAAAACTGTGGACATCAAAGCCACACACACACGTGCATGCAAACACAAAGAAAATGATGACACAGGCAGTTAATATTCTCTTCTCCACCTCATCTGGTAATATTTCATAATGGGTATTACATGATCTGAGATCAGTGATGATTCTAAACAGAATTAAAACTGCTATATCGCCAACCTCTAGCCACACCTGATTTAACTAGTGGGCGCTTACTAATTTTTCATCACACCCCAGTGCTGCTACTACCAAAAAAAGCACACCAAGAAAAAGAGCATATGCCCAAATTTGTTCATTATGATGTCACATTCTTTGAGGTTTGATATGAGCATAACTTATGATTTTCTTCTAAAATCACTTTATGGATGTAAAAATGTGTATTTTTTTTTAACGCCATTCGAATGCTACATGTGATTTCTAGTAAAACAAAACTATTTCCATGTACTGTAATCTCTTCAATACATTAGCAGAATGTTTTAAATTAAAGATGCTTGTCAGTTCTCTGCACTGATACACAAAACTGTTGCCCAATAAATTTGACTAAATTTAGCGAAATATAGCTATGGAGAAAAACCTAAAACAATCCTTTGGTTGATCACGATAGGCTTTTACATGGGAAAAGCCATTTCTCTCATGGCCCCTAAATAGTTGTTAAAACCAATGTACCTCATCTTTGACATCTGTTTGAGCAGGATGAATCCATTTTAAATCCCCAAATTGCTTTCACTGTGACAGAATGCAGTAAATGAAACAAAATGGTTTGGGGAAATGAGAAAGTGTAAACAAGCCAATCAGATGCCACTTAATTTCCTGGAGAGCCAGAAGTTTTCTCAAAGAAAAGTGAGATCACACTTCGATAAAGGAAAACCTCCTTATAACCCATTGGTATTTGAGGGAGGTTTCTCTCACATATATTGAGATTCAAATTGATACTATGCCCAGAAATGTTTCATTACAACAGCCATGACTAATAAGTTACTTAGCAGTATTTCTACACAGTCCATGAATACCTATCTGTTCTTGTATATACAGGAAGAAAGCACCATTAATATTTTTGATGAAACTTTCTGTACCGAAGGGCATTGTATTCTGATTGCCATGTGTTGGGAGTATCCAACACTTGTGCTCTTCTTTCTGCCCATTAATAATGATGAGGTTCTTCTTTAGATTGCTGGATTGTTAACATCTGTTAAAGTCTGAAAACATTAAATAGAAACAAACTCTTAAACACTAAACTAAAACTTAACAAAACTGTTAGTCCTTCTTGCTATGAATAATGTTGTCATTTCTCTCAAGATGAAGTAGTGTGTTTCTCTACTTCTTGAAATTAGGCTGGCCTTGCGATTTTCTTTGGCAATAGAATGCCATAGAAGCATACATGTCATGGTGGTCTTGCTGATTCCACATTTGCCTGCTTGGAACATGGAAGCCATCATGTGAAGCTGCTTAGCCTAGACCCCTTGAAGGTGAGAGACCAGCATGGAGAGAGTGGTCCAACCATACAAGCTATAACCATCCCAGTGACCAGTAACAGCACCAACTACCTAGAAATGTGGATCAGGCCATCTTCAACCATTCAGTTCCAGTAGAGCCCGTAGATGACTGTAGATGGATGAGGGGCCCTAGGCAAGATCAAAAGAACCCCTCAGTGAAGTCCCACCCTAATCATTGACCCGCACAAGTGTGAGCCAATGAAATAGTTGTTATAAGCCATTAAGTTAGCTTCTTCTTCTTCTTCTTCTTCTTTTTTTTTTTAAGATTTTATTTATTTATTTGACAGAGAAATCACAAGTAGGCAGAGAGGCAGGGAAGCAGGCTCACTGCTGAGCAGAGAGCCGGATGTGGGGCTCGATCCCAGGACTCTGGGATCATGACCTGAGCCGAAGGCAGAGGCTTTAACCCACTGAGCCACCCAGGTGCCCCTAGTTGGCTTCTTTTAAGCCACTAAATTTTAAGGTGATAAAACATCAATAATAGAGTCACCTTCAGTCTCTCACTGAGCTCTGGGCTTGAGACCAACAGTCAGTGTTTTCCTGTAAAGTCACTTAGAAGAGCCAGGACAAAAATATGTGCATGCAAATCTATGTGAAAAGAAATTATCTGAGGAAATTTGGATAAAGTCCATCCATAACCCATTTTATTTAATATGATTATATTGGTTTATTTGAAGAATAATTATAAAATGATTTTGAGATATTTATGGATAGTTTATAAGTATCTTAGCTCTCTATGGTAAGTTTTGTGGTTTTATTGGTCATCAAATGAAAGGTGTAAACATTTCTACAAATTGTATATCCAGTTAAATATGTCAGCTGATTTAACATGAGGTATAAAATAATCATAAAAAATGTAATTAGCTTGATTATTCTTTGGAATTAAATAATATTCCATTTATTTTGTTTATTCTAATATAATATAAATATTCTGTTCTATAACTCAATTAACTTTTGCAAAAGAAAGCTTGAGCTTTCATAGTATGTTCATAGTATAAAATACTATGTTCATAGTGTAAAATAATCACTTTAAGTGATAGAAACAAAGGTTATTAAGATTATAAAAACAAAATAGTGATAAGAAAGAAAGGGTATGTATTTTAATTTTCATTTATGTTTAAAAAAAAACTCATATAGAGGAAATGAATTTTTAAGTTATTGGATATATAGTTAGGTTGGCAAATATATTTCCAGTGAGGTTAAGGGAAAATATACATCCTGTAAAATCCATCAGACTTTGAAGTATATTAGAAAAGGCATTTTTTTCTACTTACCAAAAAAAATGTGTTAATTTTAATCACAGAGAGGACAGTGTTGGTTGAGTTTCATTCAAATAACAGAAATCTGCATCCTTCATTAAAATCTCCCATCAGCCATGTTTCCATTAGAGTTCACTGAAAAATGACTCATAAAACCAACAATTTTATGCATCAGGTGACAGGTTTTGACAGAAACAGCACTGCAGTTTTTGCGATATGCTACATTTTGAATGCTTAAACTGTGTGATTAGGTGTGCTTTATATGACTTCCACGTGCTTAGCTAGCAAAATCTGAGTTTATTTATACAAAATTATTCAAGTGAAAAAAATGGTGTCTCTCAAGTGAGCAAAGTCAGACCTCGAAGAAGACCATAGGGGATTGGCTAGCATTTTATTACCAAGTGAGCCATTCTAGTTGTATTAAAAGTAAGTCACAGACTTTCTTGGTAAGCACAATGGACATCTTAGTTTTAATGGACACAAAAATAGACTTAATGAATTGCTTAATTGACTTAAATGAATATATTTAATAAAGTAATTCTTTGTTTCAATGTCTATTAGTTCAGTTCTAGTAAAAGAAAAATCTACAAGTCTCCTGTAAACAGGAAAAAAAAATATTCTAAATTTGTAATATGTGTGCCAGAAGTTCTTGTTTTTCGATTTGAGAAGTATCTGGTTGCTGATCTTTCGATGCTCTAGACAATTTTCTCTGGGTATATTTTAGAATAATTGCATTGTAGAGTCAGCTGTTTTTTATTTAGAATTGAGAATCCAGTTGTTAAAGTGTTCAAATCGACATCTTCCACTTAGTTGTTGAATGAGGCACTTCCCTCCTTATTGTTAACATGGAATATTAATCACACACATAAGCCCTAAACTAGCATAAGCTCTTTCCCAATAAGAGAAGTAAAAAGAGTTTATGCTTTAGAGACATAGAGCCTTGGGTTTCCAACTCTAAGCTATATGACCTTTGGAAAGTCAATTTCTAAAACTCAGGAGCATTCATCTTTGAACTGGAGATGATCTTTTGGAAGGTGGTGTGAGTTTTGGAGGTTATGTACCTGTTGGATAATAATATTTCAAGAAATGTGATGATGGTGATGGTGATTAGAACTTGTGTATGTAATAAATTTTTATTTTAATTTCTTTAATCCAAGCAGTTAATATGAAAAAATATATATCATTTGTGCCTACATATATAGGCGATTTTTGGTTTTTTAGTATCCAAGATGGCAGAGTAAGTAGAACAAGTCTAAAGCCTTTATCTTTCAGAAAGACCAGAGATTTCCTTGTCGTATTCATAAGCCAAAGTAAGGTCAAGGTAAAGATAAAGAAAAAATGCCTTATTACATGTTGTATATTTAGCATGACTTTTTGAGATAATAGATGGCTTTCAATACGAGTAATTAGTTAATTTTTGATCCTTTGAAATTAAAATTCAAAATATAGTCAAACTTACTAATTTGTTGACTGCATATTTGAAATTCTACAGTTAAAAACATATTCCAAAACCCATGGTTTTCTTTCACATTTTATTACATTCATTAGTTTCAGTAGTTACACTCTTTTTATTTATTTTTTTTATTTTTATGTTTTTTTAAACATTTTATTTATTTATTTGAGAGAGAGACAGTGAGAGAGAGCATGAACGAGGAGAAGGTCAGAGGGAGAAGCAGACTCCCCATGCTGAGAGCCAGATGTGGGACTCGATCCCGGGACTACAGGATCATGACCTGAGCTGAAGGCAGTTGCCCAACCAACAGAGCCACACAGGCACCCAGTTACATTCTTTTTAAATGTCATATTTATAATTTTTCAGAAATCCAAATGCATTGGAGAACAGCCTGATTCTCAAAGGAAATCATAAACAGATGTTATATAATGGACTGCTATCTGTTAATTCCCACTTATATCAAAATTTGCTTCAATTGTTTGAAATTCATTCTAAGCACGTTTCCCTAAGCCGCGTTTGTAATATCCAGTTCTCTCCATTTAAATCCTTTGAATTTTGAAGCTTTAAAAGTCATCCCTGTCTATAAAAACCAAAATTTTCAATTGATATTCTAAAAGGATCCTATGAACTTAAATCAAAAAAACTCCCTTCCCCATCCTTATATTTTCCCTAATTGTGATGCTCTCAGAGTGCTTTACTCTGAACTTCCATATTTTTTTACTATGTAGGTCACACAGTCTTGGCTTAATGTGCTCATGATGGGAGGGTATATTTACTTGAGTGAAAGGTTACAAGGTTCGTGTGTGTGTTGGCTCAGCCCTACATTCCCTGCTAGCATAGTGCCTGCCCAAAGTTGGTTTTTATTTAATACGTATTAAATGAATAAATGAGAAGATGATTGCAAGATCTCACTCTTTGAAATTCGAGTATTCCACCATTATCAGGCAAGATGTCCTAAGTCTGCTCAATTTCCTCCCTATTCCTTCCCTCATTCTTTCCTGCTTCTTCCCTTTCCCTCTTTTTCTCCTTTCATTGTTCCTTTTTTCTCCCTCGAAAAACAATAAACACACTGCTGAACTACATTTTAAGTAGGAAATAATTTTAAAAAATTAGTTCACAGGCAAAATGTTATAAAAATCATCCTTGAAAATCCCTCAAATCATCCATAAAATATATGCACTAATCACAATCAGAATAATGAGGTGTTTATGTTGCATGTTGAATTGGAGAATGTGAGAGGAGCACAGATTTCTAAATCCCATTTCATAGAAACAGTGTTTGGAACTGACTGAGTTACAGAAATACAGTCCTTCTCTCCTTCCTGAGTATGTTCAATTCAGGTAAAATCAATGTGCTTATGTTTCAATCTTTTATAGTAAATACAAAGAGATGGCTTTGGGTAAAACAGACACAGATTCCAATCTCCCAGTTAATATCATGGGAACAGTGGCCAAATAATAGTTACCAAGTATATATTTGTATGGCTAAATATCCTCATTAGTAAAATGGCAATTTAACAATATCCATCTCTGGGGTTATTTTTAAGATTAAAACAGATAATGCCTGCAAAATGTTTAAAATATAAACCAGTATAGAGCAATTACTCAATAAGTGTGAGCTGTTATTGTAGCATGATCTAGCTTATAGGTGGCAAAATTAGTTTTGAAGGGATTAATGTGATGAATATGATGTTTTGTGTCTTAAACCCAAAGTATCTTTTTCTATATAAACATGATTTAATTATAGAAATCTATGGACAAGTTCATTCGATTTGCAGAAATATGTTTGAATATCAAGAACACACATACAATTCAAAGTGAATCAAATTGCAGTAAACTTTACAGTTTCCACTTCTTCAACTTGCTCTGTAAACTTGGTATTTCATAGAGTTCTCTTGAAGAATTCTACTGTATCCCTCAGTGATACCTTTTAATCTCAGATCATCAGTTCCTACCTGAGTGGGGACATTTCTCCAGCCTAGCTACCACAGATCTGCGTACCCAAACCTACTCAATATTACCACTTGGATGTCCTAGAGACATCTTTACTCTATTTTCTCAATTGTCCAAAACTGAATGTACCACCTTACCAATTAAATGACTCCAAAAATTTGCAAGAACACTTCTAAAAGGAAATGAAAATATTGTATCTGTTCCATAAAGAATCCCCCATGTCATCTTTTTATTTCAGTAAACATTTACCGAGGAACTTCCTAATCACTCTATTAGACTTTGGAAGGGCAGAGTTGAATAAACAATGATTTCTCCCGAACACGCAACTATTTGGTAGATTCTTTAAGTTACAGTTTTAAAGGCTGGCTTTTTTTTTTTTTTAACTTTAGTCTAAATTTCTAATCATATCCCCTAAGTGGAATTTATAATTTCACATTCACTATACTTGCTTGTTTCCATTAATGTTTTCTTTATGGCATAAGATGATGTAAGGGCTAAAAAAAATTGGAAATAATCTGATCCCTCAATTTGCAGATACTAATTCATGTTCCATGATTTGAGATTTTTGCCATTGTCAAACAGCTATAATAATAAAGTATATAAAATTTAATTAATATTTTTGATTATTTCTGGAAATTATTAAACGTCTATTCCTTTTTAATCATGGTTTCCATTAGACCCCTCAGTCGTTGAGGACAGAAACTACATTTATTAACTGTTATTTTCCAGGTGCATAGCATAGAATTGTAATTGAACAATCCTTTGATTAATTTACATTAATTAACTACCCAAATCAAAGGCCAATAACAAGTTGACCTTTTTATAATGTGAGCTTCTAGGAAGAAAAGTGAGGATGAATCACTAAATCACTAGGAGATTGCAAGATTTCTGATGTGTTTCAAGTATCTCCAAATGCATGCCCTTTCTGTTGATCTTTCTGTTAAACCAACACGTTTGTTCCCCTTATTCTCATCAATGATTAGACCTGGATTAGCTGGATACCCTCATTGGAATTCAAACAGTAGAATTTGTGTGCAGGATTATTTGAGACTGGCATCTCCCTCAAAATCTTCTTATGCTGAGCCTTTCGTTGATACCATTCCCTTGAATAGTTTGTCTATTTATAGCACAATATCTGTTATTGCATTCCCTTTTTAAAAACATTTGTTCTGGTCAATGTTGTTTATTTTGATTGCTACTCTGTTGCTACCAGATAAACATAGTTGTGTTCGGGGAGAATAAAAGATGAGTGTTCAATTTAATTTCCCTGTTTTTGCATTTTCTGCTATCCAGCCTTGCTAAATGTAGCAGTCTCTAGCCACTCTCATCAGTTTCTCTGCATTTCCCACTATCATCATATTGGTCATGTGTTTATGCTGAACCCCAGACTCCTTTGCAATCAGAACTCTCCTGATTGCATACCAGGTTTTATAGCCAGGAACCTTTTCATTTAGTCATTACTTACACTAATATATCTTGAGGCAGAAAGATGGAAATATTTATATTAATCTACACAGCAAAAATTTATGCTGTGATGTCACCTTAAATTCAGTACTGGCATCATCTAGACAAACATTTATTCTTAATCCATGGTGTATCTAGCTGACCCATAACATTTCACATGTTGTTGAAAGGTCGTCCTTTTAATATGTATATGACATTCTTCTAAGTTCATAAGAAGCAATCATGCACCCTTAAAAATTACTAGAGTCATTATTTTTCATTATAACTAATTTTAATCTAATTGTCTATTCTTTTTTTCCTCCCTTCCTGGTTACTTATTATTTCTTTATGACCATTCATTTGCTGTGGAAGTTGACATGCTGCTAATTAAGTTTGCTGGGACACCATATGAAACATCATGGTTTGGACAAGTTAGCTTTGCCTTGTAGTGCACTCATGCCTACACCCAGGCTGTACCTGTAATTTAATCCACCATTTCCCAGGTGTGTGGCTTAATACCAGGAGACGGCAAGGCAAATTGCTTGAGTAGTTTACTGTTGCTGATTAAAGTCGTGTTTTTGTTTTTGTTTTTAATTCGATAGCTTGTAACTCCAAAAGGTAAAGTTATCCTGAGATAATAAATAGAAGAATGAAACTATAATGCTGACTCCAAAGCAACCAGTTTAACTGAATTTAAAACTAACAGAATTGCTATCAAAGTTTGAATAGTGTTCGATTCATGAGAAGAACCGTTTTCATACTTTTGACAAGATAACACAGATTCACTAAGTAAACTTGAAAAAAATGAGCAGTTCCAATCATTAATGAAAAATCCTTTTTTAAATTACACTAACTAGGGGAAATGTATAGAAATATTTAAAGAAGTGATACGAGGGGCGCCTGGGTGGCTCAGTCATTAAGCGTCTGCGTTCAGCTCAGGTCATGATCCCGGGGGCCTGGGATCCAGCCCGGCATCAAGCCCTGCTTGGTGGGAAGCCTACTTCTCCCTCTCCCACTCCTCTTTTTGTGTTCCTTTTCTCGCTGTGTCTCTCATTGTCAAATAAATCAATAAAATCTTTAAAAAATAAATAAAAAATGTGATACTTATAAAAAACACCTTATAGAAGCTGACATTGGGTATCAACTAGAAAAAAAATAATGTTAAAAACTATAAAATAGTTTTTACTGTACAGTGAACTTTTTCATAGTTTGATGCAGCAAGCAAATGAAACGAATCACTGAAACTCTAACAGTAAGAGCAAACGGGAGTTGCTCTCTTGAGGCTTGAAGCCTAATTGTTTATGTTTTGTTGGCCTCACAAGAAACCTCAAGGGTTGGCTCTGCTTCAAAGGAAAGCATCTTAGCTGGGTGGAGAGGAGGTAGGGGATGGTCTCGGAAGTGATGGGCAAACATTCATGTGAAAATATGTTTTAATAAAACCTAAAAGATACAACGTGCTGAGATTTGTGTGCAAGGCTTTCATTCTGTTCCAATTAAATATCGAGTACAGAAGCGAGACCTTCAGTGGCAAAACCAAAATGAAAAGAAAACAAACAGACTTCTTTTCATCCCGATGTGCCGAGGCAGCGGTCCAAGCAGAGATCTTAGGCACCATATGTGCTGCCCTCCCTGTGGGGGTGAGGTTTTCCAACTTCACTGAAATGACTGGGCTTGTCTGATTCTGCCAGATCCTTTTTGCCTCATTTCGACGGAGCCTGGCTCTTCCCGGAAGCATGTGCTCTCAGAAGGCTCAAGGTGAATTGTCAAAAGGAAGGCTCCATGAGGCCAGTGTCTTTGCCTGTCGGTCAGGTCCCATCGTCTAACACAACTCAGGGTCACGATCTAAAATCTAAAGGAGGCAGCTCTGGGGAGTCCGCATTTATTCATGCGCTTACAGTTACGATTTTCCTGGCTTACATGCACGTTTTCCCTCTTGTCTCAAGAGTGCTGAAGGATTATTTGTTGCTTTCCAGATAGCCCTTAGTTCTTGCCTCCCTCCCCCCATGGAGTAGAGATTATACTCTTCCTCCAGCCCTTTTAAAGCCCAGCTCCCCCAGCTTTGCCATGTGTGAGCTATCTGCAGGCACTATTAGCCCTGCTTGAGTAGCTCTTGATAACACTCTCTAGGAAGTCAATTAAAGATGTCAGGGGGTGTACTGGCCTGCTTTTCTGTTACTAACAGGCATTTGGAGAGTGGAAGATGCAACTGTCAGGAACAGGTGATTTGGGGTTCTCTAGGAACTGAGGCCCCTGATTTGTTTTGTTTTTTTCCTCTCACTAGTTCAACTTGGTGTGTGTGTGTGTGATCTTGAAATAAATGATCTATTTTAATCTTTAATAAGTGATAGTGACATAATTCTGGAGATCATGTGCCCAATTTGGTAAATAATGAAATCAGGTGTTCAGTAGTTAAAAATGTGAAGAGAGAAATGTCATAAATAGCATAATGTCATCATATAATGTCATAAATAACATAATAAAAGTCCGTATTAAGAAGCTAATTTTTGGGACACCTGGGTGGCTCAGTTGGTTAAGCAGCTGCCTTCGGCTCAGGTCGTGATCCCAGCGTCCTGGGATCGAGTCCCATATCGGGCTCCTTGCTCCGCCGGGAGCCTGCTTCTCCCTCTGACTCTGCCTGCCACTCTGTCTGCCTGTGCTCACTCTTGCTCTCTCTCTCTGACAAATAAATAAATAAAATCTTAAAAAAAAAAAAAAGCTAATTTTTGTGTTAGAATATCTACATTTAGACTAACCATAAATGATTGTTCAGTAAGAATTAGGCATAAAAATTGCTTGGCATTATTGTAGAGTCATTTTTTTGCATCTACTTGCTATACATTTTGATCCCTTCTTTTGCTAAAGTCTTGACCCACTTGTTCTGTGTGTTTTTACTAAGAAAGACTGCCCAAAAAGTAAATGATTATTTTTTCTTAAATAACATAAAGCAAAATTAAAGTGTCACAACTTTTCATCTAAACGAATTAGTGCAAATATTTAAACTGATTATTTAGACCCAGTGAATATTAGCTTATGCAACATATTCAATATTACTTATTAAATATTACATTATGAAATCAATGATAATAGAGAAATTTCCATTCTATTGTGTGTTACCTACAGTTTTGTTATATACCTATGAACTTAATCAAGAGAATTATCCCTGTGGAGAGATATGTACTTTCTAAAGGTGAATTTATAACTTTAAACATCTCTATTTCATTATGCAAAGCCATGATAATGAGTGAATATATGTCTTTGCCAAATATGTGCTAAATGCCAAAAATTCTTTCACTTAACCCTCATTGCCACCCTGGATGATGGTCACCATTATTCCCATTTCACAGATAAAGAAGCAGAAGCTTAGAAAGGGAAATAACTTGTCCTAAATTCCGTAGCTAATAAGTAATGATCCCAGGATTCAAGCTGAATGATTTCCTTCACCAAAACCTGTGAGCTACCAGGGCCTACCATTCAAAGGGCAGAGAATAGCTAGAGATGCAAAATTCTGGCTGTACATGGCATTGCAAGGGTTATAACCTCATACTGATTATACCATTTTGAGAAGTGAAGTATCTCCGAGACGCCGATATATATTTTGTAATATTCAGTGAAAAATAAATGAGAAAAGAGAAAAGAATGAAGCTGAACAAAGGTTTGCTTTTGCTGAAAGAGGAGATTAACTTACATATAAACAAAAAGAGAAAAAGGAAGAAAAAGAAAGAACGAAAGAAAGAAAGAAAGAAAGAAAGAAAGAGATAAAAGGAAAGGAAAAAGAAAAGGAAAAGAAAAGGAAGTCCCTAATCCTAAGGGGTTGGACACACCCTTAGAAAAGCGGCAATAGTTCATTATACAGAAAGACAGCCGTGTCATACTGATCAGCAATTCACTTGCCATTAGCTTCTGTTCTTCGGGTTTTTCGGAGAAAAAAAAAACAATTGTAGAAAATCAAGTTCGTACTAGAGATTTATTCAAAGAAGCAAGTGGCTTCATGAATTTTGAATTAAAAATAGATTTAGCCTAATGTTTGAAATCACCCTCTCACAGCACGATACAATAACTGATTATAATGAAGATCTTGGTTATCAAGTTAAATTATTTTTAGTATATTTAATAATTAGGTTTAGGAATTATAAAATATGTCTGTTACGCCCGTTTCCACTATAATAATCTTTAAGCGTAGGCTCTGGAATAAAAACAGATTTATTTTCAAATCCCGGCTTCTCTTATTAACTGGATGAAGTTGGCATTTTGGAAGTCCTGTCTTTTCATTCATAAACTGACCTATCTCCTCAGCTCATCATGAGGTTTCCACTCACCTTCTGGGCAGGACGTCTTGACGATTATTGGACTTTGATTTATCCCACCCTACCAGAAAACCAAAATATTTTAAAATAAACATACAGAACGTGATCTTGAAAAGTTCATAAATGTGGGGAGATCATTCCACAATAATCTCTTTCAAAACATACTGTATCATTCACCAAAATAAAGAACAAGAAACTCTATACATTTATTGAGTAAAATCATTAAATCAACTTAGGAAACTTTCTACCAAAGATGCATATGTAATGATCAACTATATCCAATTTAGCTGATGACAAGAATTGAAATTCTTCACTCATCTACTCATTCAAATATTTACTCTGCACTTATTCTGTGCCAAGAATATCATTCCAGACCCTTGGGGTACAACAAGAGACAAAATGAATGTAGACCCTGCTTTCATGGAGTTCGCTTACATTCTACTGAAAGCAGATAAGGAACAAATAAGCAAACTATAATAATTTTACATAGTTACATGTGATATGTAGGGGGAAAAAATAGCAGAGAGATGTGTTATGTGTGATCTTGTTGCTTCTTTAGATTGGGTCATGATAAAGGGTGAATCCAAAGAATTGACATGTAGTCTGAGATGTGATGGACAAAAAGAGGAGATCTAAAAGGAAATCATAGGGGAAGAAA
Organism: Mustela nivalis; assembly: GCF_964662115.1. Taxonomy (NCBI): domain Eukaryota; kingdom Metazoa; phylum Chordata; class Mammalia; order Carnivora; family Mustelidae; genus Mustela; species Mustela nivalis. The sequence continues at coordinate 30,061,374 of NC_139020.1, forward strand.
ATTTCACAGTGAGTAGTATAGGAATAGGACCTAAAGAAGTTACTTGCCTTGCTAGAAGAGAAGGACCAAACTCACTGCGGGGAGACTGGAGTAAGAGGCAAGGGTAATGAAAAATGAGAGCCATTCCCCAAGATGCTTTGTAGGCTGGAATAAGGAATTTAGGTTTGGTTTGGTTTTTTGTCTGTTTGGGTTTTTTAAATTAAATTTATTTTTTTTCAGTGTTCCAGAATTCATTGTTTAGGCACCACACCCAGTGCTCCATGAAATATGTGCTCTCCATAATACCCACCACCAGGCTCACCCAATCCCCCACCCCCCTCCCCTCCAAAACCCTCAGTGTTTGTTTTTTTATAAATATGATGAGTCCTTTGGATAATTTTAGGCAGAGGGATGACAAGATTTGTCTTATAATTTTAATGATATTACTCTGCTGTGTGGAGAATTGACTGTAAGAATGGCAAGACTAAAATAATATTGTTAAGGGGCGCCTGGATGGCTCAGTCGGTTAAGCCACTGCCTTCGGCTCAGGTCATGATCTCAGGGTCCTGGGATCGAGTCCCACATTGGGCTCTCTGCTCAGCAGGGAGCCTGCTTCCTCCTCTCTCTCTGCCTGCCTCTCTGCCTACTTGTGATCTCTCTCTGTCAAATAAATAAATAAAATCTTTAAAAAATAATAATAATAAAATAAAATAATATTGTTAAGAGACAGATTCACTATTCCTGGTGAGATGATAGTGACTCAGACCAAATGAGAGCAGTGGAGTTAAAGAAAAGTGATTCTGAGGAAGTTTCAAAGTCATTTAGGCCTCACTGATATACGGGATAGTATATGAGAAATGGAGGAAAATTAATAACTTCTTGAAAAAATTGTATATGGCAATTCTATATACAAAGACACTGAAGATTGGGAAGAGAAAGATTTGTGTGATAAAGATCAAGAATTCCATTTTGGTCACATTAAATTCAAGATATTCTTAGACACTCAAGTGGTGGGTGATGTCACGCAAGCAGGTCTGGAGCTCTAGGGGGCTCAAGGCTGGAGGCATTCCCTTTAGAGTCATCAGCATGGAGGCAGGACTAGCAGAGGTTAAGCTGGAAGAATGTGTGTCTGAGGACCTCCATATTTGAATGGTATTTACTATGCTTTAAGAACTGAAAGTTTCGGGCGACTGGGTGGCTCAGTGGGTTAAGCCGCTGCCTTTGGCTCAGGTCATGATCTCAGGGTCCTGGGATCGAGTCCCGCGTCGGGCTCTCTGCTCAGCAGGGAGCCTGCTTCCTCCTCTCTCTCTCTCTGCCTGCCTCTCTGCCTACTTGTGATCTGTCTCTGTCAAATAAATAAATAAAATCTTAAAAAAAAAAAAAAAAGAACTGAAAGTTTCTGGGATCCCTGGGTGGCTCAGTCAGTTAAGAAGCTTCCTCAGGTCATGATCCCAGGGTCCTGGGTTCGAGTCCCACTTGAGCTCCTTGCTTGGAGGGGAGTTTATTTCTCTTTCTCTCTCCCTCTGCCTGTCACTCTGCCTGCTTGTGCTGTCTCTGTCAAATAAATAAATAAAATCTTTAAGAAAAAAATAAAGGAACAGAAAGTTTCTGGCAAAGTACATGCAAGAGTAAATGGCTTGTAGGAGGAAAATTAGGAGAGTATTTTAGAAGTCAAGATAGGAAATATACATTAAAATTAGATATATATATATATATTTTTGTTTTTGTTTTTGTTAACAACCTTTATTTGCCCAGTGTCTAAACAATATCTTTTTGCTATGCAGTTGCTCAGATATAGCCCACATTTAATCATCCATCATTATGCTCAAAATTAAAGAAATGTCCAGGGGTACCTGGGTGGCTCGGTGGGTTAATTCTCTGCCTTCAGCTCAGGCCATGATCCCAGGGTCCTGGGATCAAGCCCCACATCAGGCTCGAAACAACGTTTAAAATTAGATATATTTTATACAGTGCTTTAATAGTAATGGTTTTATCATGTCAGGTTTGGAGGAGAATACCAAAAAAACAAAACAAAAACAAAAAAAAACCTTAATTCTCAGCAATAATATCAAGTATTTACTCAGGCTGAGCTACTGTGGGAGAGAAATATGAAATGATTACATCTGCATTGGAAATATAGCTAATTTCCAATGTAATTTCTTCCCGACTTTCCATTCTTACAAAGTACTGACATATCTAGCGAAGGCAATTAATTGCAGCATTTGATTAAGTCATCCACTATTGTGTGGAAATCCTATTCTACCTAAACATTATAAACATTGAAAAAGAAATAAACTATGTTAACATATTTTAGTATTATTTCAGATGATTTTCTATTGCTAATATGGCCACTTTTTCTAAATGACAAAGAACAACCAGAATTCTGCAGTAACAAAGTCACTTTTAGAGAACTAATTTTTAAATTACTGGGCAGCTTAATATTTAAAGACTATTGAAAATATACAGTGAGACTTTTTATTATGCAAATATATTCAATTCTGAAAACAATTAAATGATAATAAAACATTCTCTTTTTCTTTACCTCATATTATAGTAATGAAGCTGTTACCTCTGAGTGTGCATTTTAATGAGTTTTAACCAACATTTTAATGAGCTGACATTATCATAAACCTAAGGATTAGACAAAATTGAATTTACTGGTATAGAGAAAGTTTCCTCAAGAGTTAATTATATTGTTTAAGATGGAATATAATTCATTTTATGATATATCGCCAAATATCATCTTATAAGAAAAATTATATTAAAGACTGAAAAATATCATTATACTTAATCTGTACATACATGTATCCAGTCTCCTCATTTTTAAAATAAAAAGTGAGAGGTGCCTCGGTGGCTCCATTGGTAAAACCTTTGACTCTTAGTTTTGACTGAAGTTGTGATCTCATGGGTCATGGGATTGAGCCCCAAGTTAGGTTCCTGGCTCAGCAGAGAATCTGCTTGAGGTTGTCTTCCTCTGACCCTCCCCTGACATATTCCCTCTCTACATTGCTCTCTCAAGTAAATAAATAAATCTTTTGAATAAGATGAAAAGGTAATGATGTTTTTGTATGTTCAAATTATGTGAAATACAAAAGGCATTGACATATCAAAGATAATAAACCAAAATCTTTATAAAGCCAAACAATTTTTTTTAACATGTCCAATAAAGAAAACTGCATGAAGGGGCACCTGGGTGACACAGTAAGTTAAACATCTAACTCTTGGTTTTGACTCAGATTGTGATCTCTGGGTGCTGAGATGGAGCCCCAAGTTGGGCTTCATGCTCAGTGGGGAATCTGTTTGAGTTTCTCTCTCACTCTCCCTCTGCTTCTCCTGCTTATGGTCTTTCTGTCTCTAAGACAAATAAATCTTTAAAAAAAAGAAGAAGAAGAAAGAAGACTCCATGAACAACCTTCAAATGGAGATCAATTTTTATTTTTAAAGGAAGAATCATTTATAATTTTCTTGATACGCATATTTAAAGTTGGTTTATAGATTCACAATTTACAATTTGAGAGAGATGAAGAACTTTTTCTAAGTAAAGATATTTTGGCTTTTATGCAGTCTGTGAAGACAGTGAATATGTGATGGCGTCAAGCCTCTCTCAAACAGAGCAAGGTCACCACTACTCACTCCTTCCTCCGCAACTTCCTTGCTTTTCATCTGGTCCTCTATACAGGTAGTAAGAGGCCTAGGTCTGTATCAAAAGGTCATCATCTTCCACACCTTCTTATCTCTTATATGAAGTTCATAGTAGGGCTTCAGTTAACCTTCCATGAAAAGAAGAGACTTTCTCAACATTCAAGTCTTCTGAATTTTTATGCTATCTGAGAAAATATCTAATTAATTAATATCTAAATTAATCTAATTAATCAAATTATATATTTTGATCTCTAAGGTCAGGCCTATCATCATCTATAGACATTCTGTTGACATTTATGTTCCAAACTGCCATCCTTCTATAAACTTTCATTTGTGTCTCTGAGTGACTCTTGGGAAAAACCAGGTTTCTGTACTCTCTTTACAACTCTGTTGAATCCAGTTGGGACAGATCGTATACTTTGAAAACACACAGTTGGTTTTATTTTCATTCATACATTGTTAAATATAAGTATTGATAAATTATTACTACATGAACAGGGTTGTAAAATCAAAAAGTATAATGCAGACATAATGAGGTCTTCCCCTCCCATCTTTTCCTTCCCAGTTTTATTTTTTCTGCAAAGACCTTTGTTATTATTAGTTTCTTAGGTATTCTTCCAGGGATCACTTTATGTGCATGCAAGCACATTCCAAAATGTTTCTTTTCTTCTTGTAATTAATTAAAGCATATGCTGTATATTCCAAACCCAACTCTGAAATTGTCTCCTCTAAAATGCCTTCTTTGTTGAATGCAATGTTGCTCTCCTTTGGGCTTTAATGTATTTTTAATGTACCTCTCAATGTAGTTACTGCATGCTTTTTTTTTTCTTTCTTTCAGGTTGTAGATTTTGAGTTATATATATAAGTCTCTTTAGCTCCCTGAACTCAAGATCTCAGCTTGAAGTATCTTGTCCTCCTAAATGTGTTGCATAGCACCTTGCAACAACCAAATATGCAGTACACACTTATCAGATTAAAAAGAACTGAGGGGAGCCTAGTTGGCTTAGTTATTAGAGTGTGTGGATCTCAGGATGGTGAGTTCAAGCTCTATGTTGGGTGTAGAAATTACTTAAAAATTAAAAAAAAATTTAAAAAGAAGAAGAAGAAGAAGTGACATATTTGGAAAACTCTTCTGTTAAAGAAAATCTCTGAAGCAGCTCAGAGATTGTGTAAGACCATCCAGTTAGTATAATAGCAGAACCGAGATTCAAACCCAGGCCTCTAAGTCCATTATTTTAACCACAATGCCATATCGCCTCCTTGCCAAATATGGTAGTTTCAGAAGCATAAATTAAATGCCAGTTCTAGGACCTACAAAAGTAAGTGGGCAAATGGTGGAGAAGTAGGGTATTCAGAATAGTTATAAATTTAACAGTTTATTGATAGCATCAAGAAAATGTTTCCAATTTTACCACTTATAGACAGTTTGAAGGAAGAGTGGGATAAAGCCGTTGATATTTGGTGTATGAAAATGACCAAAATTTGAGGTTATAATAATTTGTTAATTGTAATAAACTGGTATCACAAATAGCCTTGATTAAGACAAACTGATGAAGGTTTGATAGACTCTTTGATAACTTTTTTCTTTTTAAAGATTTTATTTATTTATATGACGGAGAGAGACACAGTAGGAGAAGGAAAACAAGTTGCAGGAGTGGGGGAGGGGGAGGCAGGCTTCTCACTGAGAAGGGAGCCCAATGGTCCAGGGACCCTGGGATCATGACCTGAGCTGAAGGCAGATAATTAAAGACTGAGCCACCCAGGTGCCCTCAACTATTTGATAACCCTTACTTTTCAAGTTTTGGTAACCTCTAAGGAAGAGAAACTAAAATAATCACATGCAAGGAGGTAGTTCTTTCTGGGTAGGGAGTTTGCACCTCTCCAAGCATGAAGTGGCTCTGTTTTTTCTTTGCCTTAATTTGGAAATGAAAATGTACTGAGTGCCTGTCCTCACAATAACAGCAGAACCCAGAGAATAAAAATATAGCCAGAGACTCAGAAAACTATTTGCTTTATTCCCTTATTGCTGAGCATGGCCAAGGTTGGCCTGTGGCTGGCCAGGGTTGACTCCAGGGTATGGCAGAGGAAGAGAGGGATTTTTTTTTTTTTTTAAACCTCCATGCTTAAGATGGCATCTTTCCAGTTTATTATAAGATACGAAGTTTTGATTAAAGTATATGTGAATGTATAAATATTTAAATAATTTCCAGGAAAACACACAATAAATTTTCATCATGAGAACTCAGTATTACTTACACCTGAAAAGATATTCATTATTGGTTCTTTGGTATCAGTTTGTCTTCAGAGAGTATATGGCAATGGGTAGAGTGGGGGTGGGTTGTGGACCCAGCATCAGGGGTAAAAGAGATTGTACTTTTCATAGGTAAACAAAAGTTGTTTTGCACATAGTCTTCCAGTTGTTGTCAGTTGTGTTCTATGAGTTTTCTGAAATAATTTAAATGTGGTCTTTAGCACATTTGCATTCATAAAAAGTGTTGGCTCTGCTCTTTGCTTCCTCTTGTCCTGCTCAGCTGTCAAAACATGGTGATGCTTTTGAAGATTTATGGTAGATGGGTAATGAGATTACTGAATGTTAACTGCAGCGTTCAGAATTCATTTGGTGGCAAAAGAAAAGAAGGTTACTGGGTCTTTGGGATAGAAGAGAGAGATGATAGAGCTTTTTTTAATCAGTCAATTTGAAAATAAATATGCCATATTCTGGATTAGGAAACATTTCAAGCTTTGTGTCATGTAGTAATCAAATAGAACATTTCCAGAAGAATATAGCATGTCACATTACATCCATTTCAGCAAAATTCATGACAGCTTAGAATAATGACCATGTTTTGTGGTGTGGACATATGCAAATCGTAAGATATTGGATGGGAAAGAATGAGGAGTCCACAGGCTTGTGGGACATGATTTTTGAAAAATGTTCTCACTGTTGTATTGAAAATTTGCATAAGTCTCATGCTGTTAGTCTTTGGTCTATGTACCTGTTATGTAGAAAAAAGAAAATAAACAGTGTGTTTTCAAAGAGGTTATTTTTAAGTTTGTGGATTATGGTGGGGCTCACCAGTACCCTCTAAATTGGACCACTGGCAGTTATAGTTATGAAATGTATCGTCAAAATAGGCAACATGATGAAAAATGAAATAAGCAACATTAAGTTGAAAGTCCATAGATGCATTACAATATATATTCCTCTTATTCCGAGATTTCATTGAGTTTCAGTAGAGGGGAAAAAAAGGTAAAGCAACAGTAGTTTCAAAGTAACTGGCATTCTTGACAAGGAAGGTTGACCTTGACCTTCTTCTCCTTCCAACCCTCATTTCATCAGCAGGGGTGAGATTACTTTGAGACCCTGCCAATAGGTAATAAATAACACATAAATTCCAGGACACCCTTGCACCGTAGGGTGCCCTAATGTGTAATAATCCTTAGACTATTGAGTTTATAACTCATGACATCTGGCAGTTACTTGGCATTGTAATTCATGTTGATCATGCACATCAGAATACATGATGGGAGAGAAATATTGGAGCAATAACCCGTTGATGCTAGGACAGGGTAGAATGAAAGGAAGATGCTGTAGAGTTTGAGTACCTCTGTGAACTATGCAGTGTTAGAATGCTGTAAAAGCTAATGCCTTCAGATAAGGACTAACAAGGCAGGAGGAGGGGGATAATGTATTGGGATCCAGAATAAGGCAGCACATTAATGTTTACTTGATAGCACTCTTTATTCTTTTATTCAAACTGACTGATGTAGCTACAAAGCAGTGATGCATCCTGAAATTAGAATTTAAATATATACTTACATTTATTTTATATATATATATATTTGTAAAGATTTTATTTATTTATTTGACAGACAGAGATTACAAGTAGGCAGAGAGACAGGCAGAGAGAGAGGAGGAAGCAGGCTCCCCCCTGAGCAGAGAGCCCAATGTGGGGCTCGATCCCAGGACTCCCGGATCAGGACCCAAGCCAAAGGCAGAGGCTTTAACCCACTATTTTTTGTATATATATATATATATATATATATATATATATATATATATATGATGTTCAATCCTCTCAAACTTTTATTTTCCTTGTTCTAATAGTAAGCATTCAATGAGAAGAAAGAGAAAGGGAGGGTTGTAGAAGAAAAATGGGAAGTAAGGGGAAAAACACTGATTATAACAAGCCTCCTTGATACCTAGGAGCCTAACTGCTTTGGCTAAAGACTTGAGGCTCTTGGGACATGAACCAGACTGAAAAGCTAGAAGCAGACAGATGGCTATTTGTAATCACCCTGTAAATACAAATCCTTTAAAGATGTCATGATTATTTGTTTGTTTGTTTGTCTATACTCAAACCCAGATCTAGAGAACATAGGAGGCACTATTAAAAGCTTGGAAAATCTGGTATTTCCCCTTGTTACCATCTTTTCTCTTTTTTAAGTCTTATTTATATAAGTAATCTCTATACCCAGGGTGGGGCTTGGACTCACTACCCTAAGATCAAGAGTCGCACATTCCTCCAACTGAGCCAGCAAAGCCTGTCCCCCTTGTTACCATCCTGAGAAATACTACTTAATGCTTTTTTTTTTTTTTCTTAGTGCTAGTGTAGTTCTCTATTTTGAATTCGGTGTGCTGTTTTTTCCATTACCCAGAGTTGTAGGCATCTCCGTAACAAAGACTGGAATTAGACCTAAGTGGGGCAGGTGCTAAAAAGAAGTTATTTGGGTAGTAGAGCAGAATATTTTGAGGTTGTTGAGAGGAGATGTTTCTTCTGAATAGAAGAAGGCTTTACCTTGAACATGTTTAGGCTAATACCTGCTGTTCTAGACACCATCCTCCTCCTGACACACTATATTTGGGCACATCTCTAAGAAGCTCTCATTCCTTTGAGCTCTCTGTGATGCTGGAGACGGTTTCTCTTTTTTCTTCCCACATGAACAGTTTTATGGACGATGGCACTTTAAGGAAGAAAAAAGAGAAACCGATTAAACATTAATTAGCTCCAATCCACAACTTCCTCCTAACCTAATGGATAGAGTATGCAGATCCCTGTCAAATATCAGATGCTGGGCTTTGCCAAAAATAGGACTTCCAAGTGTTGAAGGTATGCCAACTGCCGGCTCCTTAACTCAAACCAAAGGAAATGATTGCCAGAGACAGGCCTCGGAGTCTGCCGTGGTCAGATGTCACCAGTTTGCAGTGCCACATGCGATCCAAGAGTTTATGAATGATCTCAACACTTGGTCCCCAAGGAGAACATATGCATTACAGAGGTTACGGATACAAATTACAGAGAGCACGATGTTTCCATGCAATTTCTAAGAATCCTTCAGCAAGTTCTAAACATTAATGGAAAACATTAAGGAAGACTTGGCACTCAGAGCAGGTCTTCAAATTCTATTGCTGGTGAGGGCAGAACAGAGCTAAAAAAAAAAAAAAAAAGAGGATTCAAGAATAAAGGCTGGGCTAAGAAACCTGGAGTGGGCTGTTCACCTAGAGTGGGCTGTTCCTCTGGTAAATTGTGTGTTTGTGTGTTTTATTCCCTGCAGAATACCAGGCTTCCCAAAATGCTGTGACTCGAAAGTGAATAAGTCACAGGGCATCCTTGTTTATTCAGCATGCTCTAGTTCCTATCACTGGTTTATCTGGATCATTTGCTGAGTGCATTTGCTTGCCCCGCGAGTCATAGTGGAGATGGAGGGTGAGAGCAGCTCATTTTGGAATTGTCAGCGTGCTGCAGAGGTGCCAAAGTGCCAGAGTGTCAGCTTGCACAGCAGTGGCAGGATGTCTCCCCACTGAGTTCCTTCTCTCTCTTTCCCCTTCTGTGCGGAAGAAACCTCTGATGACTTGTCCCCTACATATCAGATTTTATCATCTATTTAGCGGGTGACTAGCCTGTCCATTCTGCCCCTGTTTTGTTTGACTGTGTCAAATACAATGAAATAGTTTGTTATGAATGGTAATTCCTCTTTTGATTTATTTGGTCTTCCCATCATTGAAACCAGAAAAAAATGCAGAATTTTTACAGCTTGTCAGTGGGGAGCTTTTGGTTGAAAGGGGAAACTCAATTTAAACGGGTCTAAGTATGAAAAAAAAAAAACTTATGTAGAGCATGTAACTAGAAAGTCCAGATTTAGCATAGTCTTCAAGATTTATTTGTTCATATAGGTCATCAAGAACCTGGATTTTTTTCAAGTGCATAACCTCAGTTTCATCCTGAGGCTGGAGCTCCCCCTGGGGTCACAGCATGGCTATCAACAGCAACCATTTAGTGCAACAGGAAGAGACAGTGTTCTTCCTCAGAAGTAGAAGACATGAACTTCAGGCTGGTTGACATTACACCTGATCGTTTCCCATGGTGTTAGGTGGTGATGATGCTAGTGATGGTAGGGAGAAAGACACAATATCTACCAGCTGTAGGAATGGCTATTGCTTTTTTTCTAAGTCCATTATAATGCTGATAGTATAATTTGATCTACCAGTTTTACTGACTGGCATAAATCTGTTGTGTCTTTGATTAATTTCTGACCTTCTTGAACTGCCTGGATTTTATTTTAGAGATAGATGAGCTTCTAGGTAGGCAAGTCAAGTATGGTATCCCTTAAATCCAGCCAACTTAAACTGTTCTTCATAAATGACGTTTAAAATCAAATTAAAACATTGTGGCTTCAAAACAAAACAAAAACGTTGTGGTTTATTTGAGACACGGAAAGGACTATAACACCCCTCTTGAAGAGGAGTTTGTCACTTCAGTCAACCAATCAAGAACATATGATGAGGTCTTCTTATGCCCTTCAAATGGGAGTCCATTAGAGGGATACCTAGTCCAGTGAGAGCATAGAAGGAAAACTTCTCAGATGACTAAGTCTGAAGCTGACACTGAAGGAACAGTATGTGTCCAAAGGAAGAAATGGGAAAAAGTAAGGAAACAGAAACAAATCTGGGGGAGATCTCGAAGCAGAAAGATGACAAGATGCTAATGTACATTGATTATTAGATGTTCCTCTGTATGTTTTCTACTGAGAAGTCTTGAGCCACACAGCTCTGACAGCTTATGGGCACATAGAGAGAGAAACCCTGCTGACAAAGAAGCCTCGTTATCAGTGTGGCTCTGAGTTGCTATTGGTTTCAGCTGCTGCTAACAATGTTTTTAATTCTAGTTTCCTTTTAGATTACCTTTCTCATGATCGATTTATTTTGTCTTAGATGGTATTCTTTATCCAATATTGTGTATGAGTACTTTCATTGATAATATTTTTAGTCTCTATATTTCTAGTAACTACTTTGAAGCATGTGTACCTTATAATTCAGAAATACATCTTTGACCTCTTAACAGTCTTGTCTCACTATGACTGCTAATTTAACGTAATAAACTAACATGGAAATGTCTAAGTAATGATTTGCCTTGACTTTGTTGACAAAATATAAAATAAAAGTGTAAAAAATATAAAATAGTTTATGTAATACATAAAGATAAAATATATAAGATATCTGTTTTTAAAATTCTTGAGGACTCTTGATTTGGGACAGAAGGGAGAGGAGTTGGAAAGGAAAGAAGATGGTATTATGAGTAGACAGGAATCAGACATGTAAACTCTAAAGGCACAACTGGATCTAACACTCTTGTAGGGCATGATATTAGTTACCTATTGCTGTGTGACAAACTACAAGACTCAGTGACTTAAAATAACAAACATTGATTCTCTGTGTGTGGATCAGGAACCAGATAAGAGTTAAATCAGTCATCTGCTGTAGGATCTCTCATAAGGCTGTGGTTAAGAAGTTGGTCAGGGCTGTGGTATCATGCAAAGGCTCAACTGGGAAAGTTTCTGCTCTCAAGCTTACATGGTTGTTGGCAGGATTTGGGTCCTCCAGCGTTGTTGGACTGAAAGCCTCAGTTCCTTGCTTTCTGTTGCCTGGAAACTGCCTTTAGATGGTTGCCAAATGGGCCTCTCCATTGAGAAAGGCTGTATCTTACATGATCAGAGGAATCTCAGAGACAAAAAGACAGAGTGAAAAAGATGAATGTTATAATCATTTATAAACCAATTTTGAAGGTGATATTCCATCACTTTGCAATAATCTCTTCAGTAAATACAAGTCATGACGTCCAGCCCACCATACAGGGGAGGAGATTACACATGAGACTAAATGCCAGGAGGGAGGGATCATTGAGGGAAAAAGAGAAAAAGCTTATCATGTCATTCTTGTTTTCTATTTCTTAACCACTTTATAGGACAGTGCAAGCACATTGTTGTGTCTAATATATTCCTGGAGAATTGAATTAATTTGCTGCAGATCTTTATGTCATGACTATGAATTATATTTTATCAAACACACAAGTAATTCAGAATTTTCTGATCTTCCAGAATAACTTTCTAAGTCACAGTGCATGTCAGTGTGAAAAGAATGCAGATCTCTTCTAGGTTAGGAGTAGCTGAGTGAATTCTCATTTGTGGTTTTCAGCTCATATACAGAAAAGAATATCTCAGTTCTGGCCAATGACATGTTTCCCCCCATGGAGACTTGAACCCTTGTACTCTAAATTTAGCTCCACAAGTAAATGCTAAATCAAAAGTGTATATCTATTATATCTTTTCTTTTTCCCCCTGAAAGCATAACTTACCACTACCCTTTAAACTTTTGTCATTGTAACCAGATTCTTTTCTCAGTTAATTGGGTTTATTTCTTTTCAGTCTACTTAAAAGACCTGTTTGGAGCTTTAGTTATTACACATACTGTTTTGTACCCTTGTCAAATCTCATCAAAAATATAGCTCTCTCAATTCTTTCTACAATAGGGGCTCAGGAGAAAAAAAAAAATACAGGCTTAATTTGGATTTGCTTCACTTTTCTACATTTATAAGACCATTTTGCTTCCCTTCACCCAAAATACATGAATTCTTTACTACAGGGAATACTTTCTTTTCTTTATCACCTGCAATAAAGTATAGAGCAAAATCCAAGGCACGAAAAATTAGAACAAAAATTGGAGACAAGAGTTATTTATTTATTATTATTTTTTTAGATTTTATATATTTAGTTGACAGAGAGAACTCACAAGTAGGCAGAGAGGCAGGCAGAAAGAGAGGGGGGAAGAAGGCTGCCTGCTGAGCAGAGAGCCCAAGGCCATATTCAATCCCAGGACCCTGAGATCATGACTAGAGCCAAAGACAGAGGCTTAACCCACTGAAGCCACTCAGGCGCCCTATTATTTTGTTTTATCTTGCTTATATTAAGGAATGGCTCTACAAACCTTGGACACATATAAGCCAACATCAGAACATACCTATCCTTTTTTTGCAGTTTGAAAAGAGTAAAAATGGCTTTACATTTTGTTAAGAGTAAGTTTGCAGTCTTCTGTGTTAGGACCTGATGAAAATGATGTGTTCCCTTTGACTGTTTTCTTTTGAGAGAAAGAAGAACCCCATTTTAATACCCCAAAGACTTAGGGTAAAAGAAATGGTATCACTAAGCAAAAAAATGAATTAACTGAATGCTGTACAAACCCCAAAGAGCATTTTCCCAGTTGAAGAGGGTACAGTACCAATTATACTATTATCTCACCCTACTCTCTGGGTGAATAGTCTGAAAGCCTAAAATTACAGTTGATGTTAGATTTCTTGGCTTCATTTGCAAATTGGAGTCATTTTCTTTTTTGTGAATGCCATAAACACATGTTATATTGTTTAAGAGAGTAGCAGTCCTTAGTTTGTTATGATATTTTTCTCCTTTTTGTCCTCCATGTCAAAGGACCTTTATTATTTTTTTTTTTCTTAATTTGTCTTGTTGCAAATTGATGTAACACTCTGTTTCTGAATGATTTGCAATGGCCTGAAGTACCATTTGAGCAGAGGCTTTTTGGCATGTCATCTGTTAGGGAGGCCAGTTCTAGAGAAGGTCCTTCAACTGGCCAGATGTGTCAGATTGAGGGACTGCCAAAACACCATTTGTTGCCAGTTCCGGATATGGTTGGGGTGCTCACCACTCTGTTACCATATTTTTGCATGTCTTAACATTGCATAAATAGGCAGCTGTTCTGTATTTAGAATATAAATGAGTCACCAGCTTGCTTTCCCAGGAGGATTTACCTGCAAAAGGGAACCACAGTGTTAACCCCTTCCCATCCCCCTGCCTGAATGTCACACTTAAATGCACACTTCTCTGAGCCCATTCGGAAGCAAATCCTTATGCATATAAATCACACCTCTCTTGCAGTGAGACAAGAGAACCAAAAAATGTGCAGTTCACCGTGCTAAAACAGAACACATTTCCTTAGCAGCAAAAGCAGTAAATTAATCAGCTTATAAACTGGGAGTGAGCAATTTGTGCTGAATTCTTTCTTACTGTTCCTTCAATAGGAGAAGAGGTTCTCTAATCTTGTAAAGGCCATGACTTCATTAAGATGGAAACCCCTGTTAAAGGATGTGTTGCAAGAGACAAGAGAAGAAAAGCCCTAAAAGTCCCTCAGTTGTCTCTCTGGAGCTATTTTCAGGCCAGGGAATTTTTATTTATTTGGAGAATGACAATTAACCCAGAGACGTTGCCCAACAAAGGAGCAGAGTGCGGAAGTAGGTCTCATTATAGGACACTAAAGGCAGTTGGTGTGTGACCCAATCCACATTTGTACCAGATGATTCATAACAGGCTAGCAGAAGCTACCTAATTTCCATCTCAAACAGCTTGACCAATTTATGGATAGACATAGATATAAGGCACTGTATGTGCCTATGTTCGTCTGTCTGTGTGTGGGTTTGTGTGTGTGTGTGTGTGCATATGTGTGTTTTCCCTTCAATATGCTTAGGAAATAAAAGTTGTCATTGTTGGAATACAAAGGAATAGGAAAGTCAAGCTGGTTAGAAAAAGCAGAGGCAGTTGAGGTATATGGTATAGGTCCCGTCTCAACTACTTTTTTGAAGGTTTCCCCTAACATAGTTTATTTGCTGAAGAAATCCAGCATTCTGCAATCTGATAGGGCCAAGTCATTTCTCCGGGCTTTTCATCTTGCCAGCCAAAGAAAAGCACACACAGATAGATAGGTGACATTTGGAGAGCCAGGCATGCCAGATTCTCGGAGGTTACAATGGAGGTCCAACCTGCTGTTCTCCTAATGAAAGGAGGGGAAATTCAGAGTGCCCAAACTGCTATAAGGGATATCTCCGCTCTGAATGTCACGCTGCCCAGATGTCGCTTGGCAGGTGGAGATGCATGAGAATGAAAATGTAGCCCTGTGTATGTGGGTGCTAGTGCGTTACAGGGTGAACAATGAGTCCATCTTCTGAAGTGTAATGAAAACGGTATGGATCTTGTCTCTATTCATGTCACGAAAAAGGGCATTCTCAAAAAGTGTTCACCCCATTTCCTCTCCCAGACACGCATACATGCTCACAGACCATGCGTGCATGACTTGTTTGGGAGTTTTAAGTATAACTTGACAATTTAGTGTCTTTATAGATATGTATGTACATATGCTTTTTCTTTACAGGAAATGGGGTCTTGCTGCATAAACAATTTTGTACCTTGAGTATTAAATCTCAAAATTGTATCATGAGTCTTTCTTACTTTCCTTAGACTTTTCTTATATTTTAAATCCGATTTTGTAGCAAAGATGCATGATCCTATGGTCAGCCAGTTCCCTGTTGAACATTTAGGCTGGCTCTAGAATGTTTTAAGAGGGGCATGGCTATGTTTCTTAGGAAATATTTAATTATGATTAGAACAAAGTAAAACCCGAAGTATGAAGTTACCTTTTGCGAGAGAAAGCTACAGTTACTGATTCTAACTGTTGATGTACTTATCAACAATGATGTACTCATTGAGTTTTCTTTCACTACCATTGTTTTTCTTCAGTGTTACGAGATGACTTCCGGCAAAATCCCACAGATGTTGTAGTAGCAGCTGGAGAGCCTGCCATCTTGGAGTGCCAACCTCCCAGGGGACACCCAGAACCCACCATCTACTGGAAGAAAGACAAAGTTCGAATTGATGACAAGGAAGAAAGAATAAGTGTGAGTTAAATTAAAATTAACGCCTACAGAGATTGACTATCAAGTATTCAAATGGATATATTTTATTGCTAATAAAATTGTAGACCTGCACTGAATGCTAATTACCACTTACACTGCATTGAAAGGACTGAAAAAGAGTAACCGAGAACTGAAACTTTAGGATGAGGCTTCAAAGAGACACAAATTATAGAAATCAAGTGTAGATTATATATTAATAATTGTACCAATCTGAATATGAAAAGATATGAATATGTAAATATATATGAATGTGGAAATACATATATATATATATATATATATATATATATATATATCTTTGCAGTACAAAGATGACAAAGCTCTTAACATCTCAAATGCATCTTTTGATCGTGTAGTATCATGTGAGCGATAAAGGGTAAATGATGACCCTAAGCCATATTAACTAGAATATTTCTCTTGGCACTATTTCCAAAATTATAAGAAAAAGTAATGTGAGGTAATGGGTACTTAAAGCACCTTTTCCAGTTTTCAGAATTAATATTTATAACAAAAATTTTATACTTGAATTCATTTAAAAATTTAAGAGGTATAAAGTAAAATCAAAATAAACATAGCTTTTTTGGTTGTGCCATTTAGCTCTTGTAGAACAATAGTCTGCTTTCAAGGAAAATTGATGATTACGTTCATCATTTTGATTAATATCAAAACAAGACACTCAGAACATTGTAAAGAGATAGAGAAGGGGAATGGCATATTATATTTATATATTATATAATATATATTATACTATATATATACTATATATATACTATATATTATATATTATATATTTATATTTATATATTTATATATTATATATATATATTATATTTTTAGATGACCCACTCAGCCTTTGTTTGTGATGCTTATGGGAACCAGTTCACTGAAATAGTAGATAATTCTTTAAAGTTCGGATGCTATTCTTAATATAATTTTTATATTTAGTGCAATTATTGAGAATGAATGTATTTCACTCTAAAATGTTTTAACTGAACAAATGTGCCATTTCTATAAAAAGTTCATGTAGCCTGGTATCTATAATCTTTGAAAGTATCTTATAAATGAAGGTTTTTTTTAATATTTGCACCGTGGTTGTATCATAACATAGAACCAGATAGGCCGTGTAAGAGATCACAACATATATTCACGTGATTCTGGCTTGAACTCTTGACACCATGAGGATCCACATTGCCAAGGAGAATTTGGTTCTCAGTGGTCTGTGCTTGGATACCAAGCATGGAAATATGTTCCTGGTGATAGAGTAAAATCACTGTTGAAGGGGTTCTGGTTCATGTTTGCATCATTTAATTTTCGCTTTATAAGAAACCACCACAAAATACAGCAACTTATAATAACCATTTTATTTAGACTATGATTCTTTGGGTAAGATGACAATTCTTTATTCTTGGCCAGCTTGGCTGATTTTCACTTGGTTTTCTCATGCTTCTGTGGCCTGGTTAAAAGTCGTGCCGGCAGCTGGATGATCTAGGGTAACTTTACATGTCTGGCCATTGACTTATACTCCTCTTGGCATCTTGCTTCTTCTCATGGCCTCTAATTTTCCAGCAGGCCAGATCAGACTGGTTCCTATCGTGGTCTCAGGATTCCAGCTATAGCAAGGAAAGACAAGTCTCAATTTGAGAACACTTTTCGTCTACTGAAACATTGATTTAATTTCATTGGTCAAATCAAGTCGTATTGCCAAACTCAGCTTTAGGGAGAGGAAAAATGGCCTTCATGGCCATTTTTATAATGCACAATTCATTATATTCCACTGAACAAGTTGACAGTCTTTTCTTCCCATGTAAAAATAAAATTGAAAGTCCCTTTCTGTGACATTGCAAGTATCAGAGCATGAAATATATCCATTGAAAACATACCTACATGGGTTTTGTTTGTCTGTGAGATAAAAGTTAACAGAGGAGCCACCATGTTCTTCTCTCCTCTTGAAGAACATTCAGTCATTGTGATGTTAAGATTGTCAAATTGCATAAATACAAAGAAAAAAAAATTGGAAAAGAAACCATGAGATGATACACATACTGAAAATCTAATTCTACTTCAATATCCTCTTTAACAAATAGACATTTTAACATATGTCATTGGTTTATTTGGTCAATAAATGCTCTTCATTTAGGAGACAATCAGGAAGCACCTATTAGAAGTCAGTGATTTATACCAACTTGTACTCTCATCATTTAAAAATATATATATTTATTTTTATCCAACCTGCCTTCCTCTTCAGAAATTATCTCATACATACAGTCAAGGTAAGACATAGATAATTAATGCTAACAATTGAAATTTAAGCTCCATGAAGGCAGAGGTTTATTATTATTTGATTTACCCCTGAATCTCAAGCATTTAGAACACTGCCCAGCCCACAGAGGTAGTCAGTAAGTGGCTTGTTGAATCCTTGGTGTCTGTTGGATTTCATTATATTACCAAAAGCAGTTATTTTAGTGATTCTTTCTGATAACAAATATCAATAGCAATTCATTCCACCTACTTCAGAGTAAAGACCAACCATTAGGATTTGGTTGAAGCATTCACAAAAAACGGGACCAGACCCAGACAAAAAAGAAAAAGAATGCCCAAAAGCATTTTCTAGAAAGGGAATATGAAGGCATATCTTGAGGGAGAAATAAAGAGAAGAAAAAAATGCACACAGGTTCCAAAATAGGGAGAAAGTTTTGTGTTTTAGACACTGAGCTATTTCCTTTAGGAAAAAAGTATTCTGCTTAAATATTCAAAATTATTTATTAGTCATCTTCTCTTTGCTGTTTATTTTACTTTCCATTTTCTTTCTCTCTTTTCCTTTCTTTTTTCCCCTCCCTCTTTTCTCTTTTTTCTTTTCTTTTCTTTTTTTTTTTAATTTTAACAGATCCGTGGTGGAAAACTGATGATCTCCAATACCCGGAAAAGCGATGCAGGGATGTATACCTGTGTTGGCACCAATATGGTGGGAGAAAGAGACAGTGATCCAGCAGAGCTGACTGTCTTTGGTAAAACTCACTTTCAATTCTAAATTGCTATTTATATATAATTCTCCTTTGATGTTTATTATATTCCTTGTTACTAAATATCAGGTTGTATAGGGACAGGTACTTACGACTTATGGTGAGTAATGAAGGACTAGATTTGCCTTGTTTTCTGGTTCTTTCTTCAGATGAAAGATTTCATCTGAAGAAAAATAGAACTTTGAAACAATAATTCATTTATTTTGTTCATATATATTTATAGGATTTGCTTTTCATCAGAATGCAAAAACTTGATCTTTCTCAAATTCTGTTTGAGATATTATATCTGTCTAAAATTTATTCACTGTAATGTACTTACCAAGTATCTTTTATGTGCAAGACAGCGGGTACTTTTTTTGGTTTTCTTCTTTTTTATTAATGCAGTGCAAACATATTTCACTTGCTTTCTACTTTAAAATTTTTCAAATTGAAATATTTACAGTGTAGCTTTGATTTTAAAAACTAGCCAACTACATATGCACACACATACATAAATACATACATGTAATCAAAATTAGAGAAAAACAAACAAACAAATAAACTGTCTTGCTGATGCGGGCAGGCTGGGTCTAAGAACCCAGGGGAAGATCCCACAGGACCAGCCAAGAGGGTCCTTGGCTTCACTCAGGATAGAAATCCAACGTGAGCCAGAGAAAGTGAAAATAGAGTTTATTGTATAGTGTAAGTGACAGACAGAAGAGCAGACAAAGTGTCTGGGAGACTCGGAAAGAAGAATGAGTTCTGTTGTTGCTTATAGCTAGGGGTAAATATTAGAAAAGAGTCTGGGGTAGGGGCGCCTGGGTGGCTCAGTGGGTTAAGCCTCTGCCTTTGGCTGAGGTCATGATCCCAGGGTCCTGGGATTGAGCCCTGCAAAAGGTTCTCTGCTCAGCAGGGAACCTGCCCCCCGACACCCCTCTCTCTGCCTGCCTCTCTGTCTACTTGTGATCTCTGTCAAATGAATAAATAAAATCTTAAAAAAAAAAAAAGAAAAGAAAAGAGTCTGGAGTATGTGTTCCTCCAGGAGTCCAGGGTAGGGTCAATCACGGGCAAGTACTGGGTGAACAGTAGGTGTTACTCCATAAATTACTGAGGGTAGGGATATTGATGCCAGCATCAGTTATGCTTAGTTTGAAGCTAACCTCCTGGGACATTTTGGGATCAGGTTTTCTTAGGTGTTAACAGGTGTTTGGGATCTAAGACAAAAACTCAGAATGATTAACTTTCTTGCTACCCCCTTGAAGTGGGAACAGAGCTTCTTTTGGAACATATGGAATATGAGTAAATGGGGCCTCCCAGAAAAACAGCAGAGATGGAAACATTGTAAAATGGAGTCCCTTCAGCTTCCCTAGTTCATGGCTATTATATTCATGTTTCTTTAGATTTAAGAACCCAGGAACTCTATTGGAGTAACATGATTAATGAACTAAACTCGATTACACGTGGAGGTGCTTCGGTGGCAACTGGTTGGTATCAGCTCCAGTCTTGATGGGAGGAGATGAAGCCCCACTTTGTGCTCCAGACTGGGTGTGGTACCTCCCTCAGAAAAACAACCAACCCACCCCCCACACACACACATATCTTGATTAGATCTGTATCAGAGGAATTGTGGAGAAAGCACTAGGAAGGAGAGAACAGAGGATTACAAAAATAGCAGAGTAAACAAAAAAAGAAAAGATTATAGGGCAGATGTGGAAAACTGAAAGAGAAATGAAGTGACAGAAAATTAGGAAAATCTTAACATTTCCTAACGATATTGGAAAATGAAACATTCCTTTAGAAGTCATTGAAGTCCCATTTAAGTCTATGTAGAAATACACACACACACACACACACACACACACACACACACACACACACATATATACATATATATACACACACATACATATGTTTATCTATCTCTGTTTTGAAAGATTTAACTATTGTTGATATGTGATTTTTTTAAAAAGATCTATTTATTTACTTACTTACTTTTGAGACAGTGAGCATGAGAATGTGAGCAGGGGGATGGGCAGAAGAAGAGAGAATCTCCAACAGACCAGCAGACTCCCTGCTGCGTGTGGAGCCCAACACGGGGCTCAATCCCATGGCCCTGAGATCATGAGCTGAGCAGAAACCAAGAGTGAGATGCCCAACCAATTGAGCCACCCAGGCGCCCCATATTTTGTGATTTTTTTTAACACAACAAATAAGTGTGATTTTTAAATAATTTTTTGTGCCGGCAAAATAATCTTCCGGGTTTATGAATTATGGAAAGATTTTATTGCTGGTCCTGACTCCCGAACATGTTTGAGGGTAGCTTCAGAATCCTGCACGCTTTCTGAAAGAAATTTCTTTTGCAGTTTGAGAAGTGCCATCCCGTGGTGTAACGGGAGTGCCACAACGCCAAAGAGCCATATTATGATTTCCATGACATTTAGAGTGTTAAGATGTGCTTTCTGAATATGGACTCGAGTGCAATCCTCTCTTTCCAATCACTCTAAGTACCGAGTAATCTCTGGTAATATTCCTTATGGATACTAAGCAGCTTGAAGTCCCAAATGACAGAACCCAGAGAAATCCCATAGTTCATTAAAGGAATTGAGTAGTAAAAATAAAATTGTTCAAAGTATGCACGTAAATTTCTGTCCTGCAGAGCTCAGACAAGTATCAGTTTGCCCTTAAATTTCATGCAGTCAGCCTTAAGAGTCTCAAAATGTGTTTCGCTCCATAATGAATAAAATACAGTTTTGCCTGGTAAGATATGAAATTAGTGGTCGCTGAACATTAGCATTGAAAACCCACAAGTGCAGCTGTTCTATTTAAAGAAACACTCATTACTATTTTTCTGTAACTGCCCACAAGCTTTGGAACAGAAAAATGTTGCATTATAACAGTTCATACTGCCTTCAGAAGGAAATTGAAAGAGTTTAATATCATTACCCAAGCAATCAGCCTTACCAGAACGTGACTGTGTTATGAAATATTCACCCTATATTCCCTAATGGTGGGACAAGAACTACAGGAGATCCTTAAATATGATGGGACTTACAGTGGAACTTCTAAATTATCTTGAAAATAGCTCTAAACCAAAAAGATTGAATTTGTCTAGTGTCCGTACCTCTGGAAGAATTGATTTAAGAAGCTGAGAACGTTTATCTAATGGTGTAAACTAGTCAGAACTGACCCAAGGGGTTCTAAGTACAATATGAAGTTGGAGGAAAAAAACTCAAAAATTTCCATTACTGATAAGAAAACAACATATCTAGAAATAAAAGATAAAAATAGTAGTGATTGTCCAATTCAAGGACATGACCAGGATTGCATGAGAAAGGTCCCTTCTGTACTTTGCTCAATTCTGAGAGGAAAGAACTAGTGTGCTATGAATAGTGGAGACTTCCTTACGTTATTTTGGTGCTTTTCTGTCCAGTACATATTTTCTAATAAACTTCTTTACATTTCATCATTGTTAGATATTATTATTTCCAACCCAGGGTTTATAAACCTATAACTGGTTACACTTTACCCCTCCCCGACTCTCGATTTTATTCTCAAGTAGCAGCAATTCTCCTTTAAAAAATTTGGCTACTGTAACCTTCTGCAGCTACAGAAAATTTTTACAGAAAATTGAAATATGTTATACAGAAAAAGTAACCGATAGTATTAATTGTTCAAAAAATACAATTCACTTATAAATGACAAGGAAAAACAGAAAAAAGAGTTACAGTAGATCTTGGTTAATACAAAAGCCTTTGGCAAGTATTTGGATTCTTCATTTTCAAATTGTTACTCTGCCATTCGCCATGCATCATTTTTCCTATTAGTTCTTTAATATTTGTTGGCCATACTTAACAGCTTTGTTAAGGGACAGTACCAAATCTAAAATTAAGAATTAGGCATCACAGTGTTAATGGATACTAAAATCTGAGAAACACTCCAGTTGCCTTCATAAAGAATACTCCCTAACACTTTACATATGTGAATCAACTTCTAAATGTCCTGCGGTCAGAGAAACTAGATGCATAATTAAATTTTTAATTATAGGTAAGTTTGGGCTATCTGTTATCCAAAATTTAAGTGTCAGTTAAAAATAACAATTTTTTAAACGATTTTTATTTATTTATTTTTAAAATATTTTATTTATTTACTTGAGAAGGAGAAGGAGCATAAGGAAGGTGGAGAGGCAGAGGGACAAGCAGACTCCCCACTGAGTGCTGGTCATGAAATCATGACCCGAGCCACAATCAGACACTTAACCTACTGAGCCACCCAGGCGCCCTTGAAAAGATTTTCTATTTTTTTTTTAATTTTTATTTTTTAAAGATTTCTATTTATTTATTTGAGAGAGAGAGTGCACAGAGGAGAGTGAGAGGCATAAGCTGGCTTTCTGGTGAGTGGAGAGAGCCTGACTTGATCCCAGAACCCTGAGAACATGACCTGAGTGTCAGGCAGATGCTTAACTGACTGAGCCACCCAGGTGCCTGGTCCCTTAAGTGACACATACACACATACACATGCACATAGGCCTCATCTTTGAGCATTTCTACAAGCTTGTGTCGTTTTTTTCTTCTGAGATTTATTTCCATGTTACTAAATATGTCCTTATTCTGTAGTTTTATGCATTATTTTGACTTCCTATTTGTAAGATGGTGGTTTGGCTCACATATATCTCCTTCCCCACCTTCTCACCTCCACTTTCCCATCTATCTGTCCTTCTGTATATTGACTTTAGAAACATGGGTTGTATTAAGATTCAGAATTTGAGTTATGATAACCATGTAAATATGGACTGAACTTAGTGTTTGCTATGATGATGGCATTTCTCTTCTGGCATTTATTTGTACTTGAGTTAGTAATAAACCTATTTTTTTCCCTTTTATGGGTGTTCATCTACATCTGTCATGAGTTCTTGAAATCTCTAACAGAAGGTTTAAAGTCCTCTAAATTCTACTTAGCTATTAAGTCCCCCTTTTGTACAGCCTTCTTGGAGGCCTCAGACCTCCTGCCAATCTGACTGGGCTACTTCAGATCTCCTCTAGAAGCTCATGCTGATGGATATTTATCTAGCTTTTTCTCTCATGCTGGATTTTGTTTCCTGCACTCTGCTTTTGTTTCTGTAAGTCCTGTATCAGAAGAGTGTTTCTCTCCTGCCTTCTATCTGACTACAGCTTAGAGCAAATTTCAGGGCAAAATGCATGTATTCTTTCTGAAACTTAATTGATACTTTGGCTGGTTATAAAATTCTAGTTTAAAAAAACATTGGTCAGAATATTAAAATCACCACTTCAAAATCATTCAGCTTCTGTTGCTGCTCTGAGAAGTCTACTGAGCTTCTGACTCCTATGTGATCAGTTTTCTCTCTTTCTTTTTTTCTCTTTCTGGTTCTAGTACTGTATCTTTATTCCAGTGTTCTGAAATGTTTTAATACTATGCCTTCACTTGGCACTTTTTTCATTTATTTGCTGATGAGCAATTGTAATTTAAAAACTATCTAAATAATTAAGGGAGTTATACTCTCACATCTTTTTTATTCAAATCATGTATTTGTTAATTTGATGTTAAACCTCCAGGTCTTTTTTTTTTTCTTTCATTCTTCCTTATTTATTATATTCTATTCTTGTTTCATGGATAGGTTAAATTCTTTTGCATCTTAGGATCTTACTAATCCTTTTTTCAAATATAATTTTCTTGTGATGCTTCCTGCTTTTATTTCTTCTGACTTACTCCCTACCCCCTTTCCTACATTACTGTATCTTTAACACTGGAGGCTTTCTTCAAATGACCAGTGATCTATTGTTGTTCATTCATATTTAACTCCTGTTCACCAAAAAGACTATTGGAATCTCTGTGTCAGTTGATGGCTTTCAGGGTAGGGTAATCAAATTGAGAAGTAGCCATTTCACTGGAGATGAATACAGAGGATGGAGCTGGTGATGTTGATTTCCAGTTATTAGAGGAAAGATTATAGGCAGTGATGGCCTGAGTGTAGTTGAGATACTGGGAGACAAAGCTGTGTGAGAAGATATCTTGGTACCAAACCTTAGGAAATGTCTAAGTTTTATGGATAACTTGTGACCTTCATGTAAGAATTCCAAATATAAGGCATCATTAAAATTAAGATAATTATTGAGAGCAATATAGTTCTTTTAAATATTGTTTACTTGCAAACGTTAGAACAGCATAATATTTCTTGTTCATTCTCTCATTTAACAAAATTCTACTGAGCACCTCGTATGTGCCAGGCCCTATTTAAGTGTTTAGTAAAGTAATAAAATGAGTAGCCGTATGCCCTGCTTTTGGTGGACCTTTTGCATTACGTTATCAGCAAGAGCATGAAACTACGGTGAGTGAAGCATTTCCTCCTCCGAAAACATTTACCTATGTTTGTCTTTACTTCACAGGATGATTTCTCTCAGACAAAGAAAATTCTTGGCAAGAAAAGAAATTAATGCACCCAGGATCTATTTAATCACATTCAGACAGACTGATCATTATCATCTGGTCTGTTTTGGAAGGGCACAGTGATTCACATTCAGTGACTATCATAACCCCATCCCCTCATGCCTGCCCAATTAAATAAAAAGAGACATACTAAGGCTAGCCATCTGACTTCCATTTTAATAGACACCATAAGGTGGCGAGTGCTTCTGAGTCAGCTGAAGTTAAAGATAAGGTTTACAAGCACTGGTCAGCTCTACTGTTTTTTTATTGCATAGCTGTGGTCGTATGGGACTTAAAGGACTCTACCTACATGATTACTGCTGCAACACCACTTTTGTAATGTCAAACAAAGTTTTTTTTAAACATTGTTAAGATGATCCCAGTAATAGCTGTCATGACACAGCCATTGCCAATTTTATCACCCGAGTCAAGGACTGCCGGCAGTTGAAAACGGAAATTTGTTCAATGGGGATTTAATATCCTTCATTGTCCCATGTAAATAAGAAACTTAAGAGAGATTATGCAACCACATTTCAGACTTACCGTATTTTGTATGAAAGCGAACATTTTGTTTTCAGAACATTATTGACACGACCATAGTGAGACTTGGCATTTGATGTTATTACAGCCCTACAGAGTTGGATTTTCCAGAATTCCAATTTGAGATTAAATTGACCTGACTACTTGAAAGCTGTACTTTACATGGTACCACACTGCCAAACAACACTAACGTCTCAAGAGAGATTAACCCTGTAAGCAAGTTATACAGGTGATTCAAATCCAGTTAATTTCACATTAAAAAAAAATGTTAATTGCATTGGCAAAGACATTGCCTCCGATCATTCAATGGCTATATAATTAGGGATCAGGCCATTCAGAGGGACTCTGATCTAATTGATAAGCAGTCAGAAAACAACCCTTGAGATTTCTCCCCCTGATTTTCAATATGTGATCAGACATAAGGTGGTAACGTGGAAAAATCAGTGACCTTATTTTACATGCCTCAAAATTAAGTTTGCTCATGATTTAGTAGTTCAAGATGTTTTCACCTATATTTAATTGTGCAAAACTTCCTTCGTGGGCATTAATGAGTACTGAATATGATTACTTATCAACTTACTTTCTAACGCTTATAACTTTGCATTTATTTGCAGATGATTTTGACACAAAACAGCAAACCCCAAGACATTTCCTTGTAATTTTTGCAAATTGTGTCTGAAAGGGGCATGGCTTTATGTTTGGTTCATGATAACAGTGGTCACTGCAGTGGCAAAGCCTTCAAAAATATGCTTTCTACCTGGACAACTTCTTTGGTCTTTAATATTCATATTTCTAGTTCTCATATGTTCTGGAAATAAAGTCTAGTTAAGGAAACTGGAAAATAATTCTTATAAAAAAACATATTTCCATTTAAATAAATGTAGGCAAACCTACAGTTTTTAACATACTGTTTTTTTGTAGGCAGTTAAAATTGAGGTAGAAGGTGAATTTAGTATAATTAGCAGAAAACAATTGGAATAATGAATAATACAATTTAGAGATAATTACTATAATGGGTGCTGTGGAAATTCCCAGAATAATACTTTAAAAGTTGTGACCAGACTCTAATGTATTAGTAAATGTCTATGTCACTTTGTTGAAAGGTACAACTGAAGATACTCAAGTATGAAACCCAACTTGATGTGCCCTATATGTGCAAATGACTTTTATCTGGCTTATTCTTTGCATTGTCTTTTTTTTCCCCCCATCAATTGAATTACATTTTCCCTCATGAGCCAATGTTAGGCTTCCAAAAATTCTATACCACATACTCCCCTATGGTTATCTAGTTGCTAGGCAACTAGACTCTGCTTGAGGGCAGAAGGAAATAGTGCAAGTTCATTGTGAAGTTGGCCACCCCTGCTGAGTTCATCAGAACAGCAGCAGGGGATCCTGTATCTTCCTTCTTCTTGAAATTATAAATTAGGTGCTTCCACGTGTCCCCATACAAAACAGTGGGGCTTAGAACACATAGGATAGCCAAAAAACCCTCAAGGATCCTGACAGTGTCCCAAGGATGAAGAAACAACTTTGCCTTTAATAACTCTGGTATTGTAACAAATCTAATGTAAAGTTTGCCCTTTGGATTAATTACATTCATATGTTGCAATTTTGTGACAAGTAGCATCTTAAAGGAAGCATACAAAAATTTGGCCTGAAAAATATCCATGTGTGTTTTAATGGAACTAGTCTCACGTACTGTTAAAGAAATTAATTCGTAGTTAGAATCATGTCATGGAAATTTTCTGTGTTACATAGATGACAGAGAGAGAGGGATAACTTTATCATTCCAATGACCTACTAGTTTAGCAACATATGAATCTGCCACAATTTTTCTTAAAAGCACTCATTTTCCAATACTCCCAGTGTTGCTACAATGATCCTATGTAGTTCTTCTTTTTTTGTTGCAATTATCAATTATCAAAATTATTCTTTTCTCCAATATTCACATTTTCTTTCTTTTTCTTATTGATCATTAATGTTGCCATGTCCATCTTATTTCTGATTTTAGTAAGCATGTTTTTAGCATATTATTTTTAAAAAGTTTTGCATTTGATTTCTGATAAAATATCTTCCCCATGCTTAAGAAGTTTTGATTCCTTTTTATTCATTTTTTAAATCCAAGAGCTTTTCAATATCTACAGATGTAATCATATTTTTTTCTTTTTCCCTTCTAATATGTAAGCAGCCTCCTTTAACTTCTTTTTTTTTTTTTTTAGATTTATTTACTTGACAGAGACACAGAAGGAGAAGGAGCACAAACAGGGGGAGTGGAATGAGAGAGGGAGAAGCAGGCTTCTTGCTGAGCAGGGAGCCCAATGTGGGACTTGGTCCTAGGACCCTGGGATCATGACCTGAGCCAAAGGCAGGAGCTTAACGACTAAGCCACCCAGGTGCCCCAGAAACCTGACCACAGTGGCATAAGGATAAGGTGTTCATTTTTCTCCTATCTACCTTTTTTTTTTTTTTTTTGTGATGAAAGGATCCACGTACACACACACACACACACACACACACCCTATAACCATACTCCACCTGCCAATCTGTTCCAATTTGCTAAATAGAAATGAGAATCTTTCTAGACTTTTCTTCTTCAACCTTCACATCTGACTGATCACTCAGTTCTGATATCTCTTCATTCCGTCCCCTTTTCCATATCCATAGAACCACTCTATCAGTCAAAAGCTGAAATAAGGGACGCCTGGGTGGCTCAGTTGGTTAAGCAGCTGCCTTCGGCTCAGGTCATGATCCCAGTGTCCTGGGATCGAGTCCCACATCGGGCTCCTGCTCCACAGGGAGCCTGCTTCTCCCTCTGACTCTGCCTTCCACTCTGTCTGCCTGTGCTCACTCTCGCTCGCTCTCTCTCTGACAAATAAATAAAAATAAAATCTTAAAAAAAAAAAAAGCTGAAATAATTTCTTACAAAAACCATTTGACCTAATTCACTACTTCATGTTTCTCTTCCAGTTCTTCCACAGACCTGCTGACACAGTCTTTTCCGCATGTTATTAAAAACGTTGCTTCTTTATTTAAAACCCTTCAGCAGCTCTCTTGCACTCCCAGGGCAGAACTCATATTCCTTGACATGGCCTATAAGACCCTTCATGGTCTCACCATTCCCTAACTAGCTTCGTCTGTCTAACTAGCTTCATCTCCCTGATGAAAAAGAAACCAAGCTCTTCACCAGCAACCAAGCTCAAAGTCTGCCATAGGAAAAGCTGTGTTAACATGTGCTAAATGAAAGAGCAGATAAGGAAAATGACTTCTCTACATATACTAGGTTGCAGCCCAACACACCCATTAGAGTCAGAGTGGGCAGGAAGAGTCTACTGACAGATGATTTCTCAATCTCAAGCCATATTAACAGTGGCTTAGCTCTCTTTTAACCTTGGTCATTGCAGCTTTTAGATGAATTGGATGAACGTTCCTAAGTGATGGGAAAGAAAAAGTTAATCCTGCTTTCTGTGCTCATGATTCACTTGTGCTGTTAGCATTCCAAGCGTTCACACAAGGATACTCTACTTACCCTGTTGCCCATTTGCCACCACAAACAAAGGCTCAATATCAACCAGCCACTGCTAAAATAGTTTTTTGGAGCATAGAGTGTCCAGGGTTCAAAAGGATCATGCTAAATCGGGGCACCTGAGTGACTCAGTCAGTTGAGGAACCGACTCTTGATTTGGTCTCAGGTCGTGATCTTGGGGTTGTGGAATGGAGCCCCAAGACAGTCTCCATGCTCAGTGCGGAGTCTGCCTGTCCCTTTCCCTCTGCTCCTCCCCAACTCATGCTGTCCTCTCTTTCTTCCAAATAAACAAATAAAGTCTTTTTTAAAAAAAGGATGATAGTAAATCATTCCATCCAACATGCAGATTTATTCTGCTGTCTTTGAGGGAGGGGGCTATAGCTGCTAATTGATTCTGACTACCTAAAGTCTTTAGGAGCAAACTTTTTTTTCCTTCCAAGTTTTTATGGGTTATTTCTAAATTCTGTGTTTAAAAAAGCACTCCATGGGGGCACCTGTGTGGCTCAGTAGGTTAAAGCCTCTGCCTTCAGCTCAGGTCATGATCCCGGGGTTCTGGGATCAAGCCCCGCATCTGGCTCTCTGCTCCGTGGGGAGCCTGCTTCTCTCTCTGTCTCTCTCTCTCTAGCTCTCTGCCTTTCTGCCTACTTATGATCTTTGTCAAATAAATAAATAAAATCTTTAAAAAAAAAAAAAAAGCACTCCATGAAAAGTTCTGTTTGCCTGTTTCACAGCTTGGGATTTTGAGGTCTCAGAGTGCAAATACGTAAGCATATGCAGGCTGCTCTTTTAGAGAAAATTTTGATCCATACTGTCAGCTTCACTGGGGAGAGATGGAGTTGTCTTCCTTCTGAATGCCAATGATTGTTGACTTTACTGCAATACTATATGTCTCCTGCAACTTACGCATTTATTTTATAAATACAGATTTTTATTTAGACAATAAAATTATACACTTCCTTCCTATACTCTTAATATATGCTATTTGAAGTGATTTATTTTCTTTAAAGTTTCCTTGCTAAATATGTTTTCGTTTTGTTGCCATTTGTTTGACGTTTTTAAATTGGGTTTGAAACTAGAGTCTTAAGTGACTAAATACGGCCATATGGCCAGATAAACTGTGTCAATTCCCAATGGATTTCATCTTTCTTTTCCCTGACTTTTCTTTCTACTTCAGTAAGTAGCACTATTGGACTCCCTATGATTTGGAGACATGTGCTAATAAATACTTAAATGGTAATGTTTCCTGTATCAGACCATTCTCAGGAAGGGAAGAAACTAGATAAGAACTTACAGTGCTTAGAAATCCATAAAGCGACTGTGTTTTATATTTCTATTAGGTGGTAATATTTTTATGGACAGGGATTGATTGTTTTCCTAGTCTTATGTAGAGGGGTACTGAAATGCAGAGTAAGGAGGATAGGTGCAAAGTAACAACAACAAAAAAAAAAAATAAAGGGGAGGAGAATGAAAACAGACTACTAGAAAAATAAACATAAAAGTTAGGTAAAGAAAAAATCTGGAACACTAAGAAGATAATTGGAATGGTCCCAGAAAACTATATATGATGATAAATAGTTTAAAATAATTATTAATGTCAGTGTTTTTGACTTGAGAAAAAGTCAGATTGACAGCTTATTTATTTAAGGAAAAAAATCAGGGAGAGAGATTTTTTATACATGAAGTGAAAACATTCCTTGTGAAATGATAGCCTATCTGGGAAAACTTAGATAACACTGATATGTGAGAGCACAATGTTTTTGTTTGTCTTCTCTAACATTCTTTTTTTTTTTTTTAAGTCTTTATTTTAACTCTGGTTAACGCTAGCATTCTTGATGGAGAATTAAGATTAGTTTCCTTTTCGATATTTTCTATTGGTTTCAACTCTTAACTTTCTCATTCAGCCATTGTGATAGATTCAAGTGATCATTTTTTATCTCTTTCCTTCTTTCTGTGGAATTCAGTGTTCAGATTTTTTATGACAGGATTTACATGATTTGGCTCAGGAATTCATTGAAAAATCAATTTAATATTTTCCAAAAGACTGTATGGTGTTTCATATAAACCAGAGCTACCTCTGTATTCCAAAATATTTTATTTTATTCAATTACATTGGATTCATAAGGTCTAATCAAGACACATTCGAGATTCAGAGTTCTGTTTTTTCTATAATGTACTTAAAACATGCACAACATTCATTTTGTTTTACCATTGTTGCTTTTTTTTTTTTTTTCTTCTTTCCTTCCTAAGAACGACCCACATTTCTCAGGAGGCCAATTAACCAGGTGGTGCTGGAGGAAGAAGCTGTAGAATTCCGTTGTCAGGTCCAGGGAGATCCTCAACCAACTGTGCGATGGAAAAAGGATGATGCCGACTTGCCAAGAGGAAGGTAAGGACATCATACGCGTGGAAAATTGTTACATGACCACCGAACAATTAGGAAGAAAAAGACATCCCAATCGTACCACTGAACACTCTTACAGCCCAGTGTATTATTTCCACACATATGGTTTTTACATATGTGAGCCACGTAGCTGGTGTTTAATAATATGCCAAAGTCCTCCAGGCTTTTACTGTCACTCGTTCATTGAATTTTCACAGAAATGCCCGATCCGCCACTCCATCTACTATCCCCAACTATCAGCGATGCTGAAGTGGCCCTTTCCAGGTCTGCCATTCTGCTCCTGGTGAACTCTTGATTACCTAGCCTAATTGCCTCCAGTGACTGCTCTGCTACTGTGATACCTCTCTGTCTGCTGGCTACTGCCTGCCTTCCTTGGTTGTCCAGAGCCTCACTAAGCAAAGGCTGCTGCATGTAGCTTCTGGAGTGAAGCAGAAGTTTCGTGTACAACACAATAGTGAAAAGGCAGTGAATGCTTGACATCACTATCCACACAGAGAATTGGTCACTTAGGGACTGCCTGCCACTTTCTCGGTCTCCATCTCTTCATGGAGATCTTCCATCTGTTTTCTATCCTTCCTATTACCCAACCCCAAACCCAGCCATTCAACTCTCTAGGGGAAGTCCAAAACTGTTTGTCATCCTTTTATAAAAATATTTAACTTTTGGTTGTCTAAAATCTTTCTAAGACCTTGCCCTTTATGACCAAATGAGTCATTCAAGTGTTTTCAAGTGTTTTTTCTAATGAGCAAGTCTACCTTTATTTTTTTTAAGATTTTATTTATTTATTTAATACACACACACACACACACACACAGAGCATGAGCAGGGGGAGGGGCAGAAACAGGCTTCCCGCTGAGCAGGGAGCCCTACATGGGGCTCTCTACCCCAGGACCCTGGGATTTAAGATTTGCTTTGTCTTCCCCCTAGACTTACCTTCTGAAACCATAGCCATCACTCCTACTACAATCGTCATCTGCATAAAATTTCACATCCTGTGTTTTTTGTGATTTTTTTCTAAAAAAAAGAAATTAGGTTTCATTCAACTGACTGAAATTAAACATGCTTTCACAGACATCAGGAACCTTTTTTCTGCTCTCACCAGCAACTGCTATGGGTACTTAACTGAATGTATCCCTTCATTCAAAAAACCTTGGTTTATTTATTACTAAGCCTCTGATACTATATTTTCTAAAATTGTATCATCAAAAACACTGGTCTGAAATGGACTAAATATTAGAAAGTGAGACATTCTTTGCTATAGGAATAAAACAAGTGAAACTTTTAATTTGGTTAGTTTTTCAGATTAAATAATGGGGAAAGTCATCTCTCTGCTTCCTTTGTCACTTTGCTGTTAGACACCTTGTTTTGAAGGAGTGTTGTGGGAATTCGTGAATGTGAGATTCCTCAAGTCTTCTCAGTGGAGAAACAGGTTAAAAAGCATAAAGAGTTTATGGAGTGGCATTATTAGCATCTATCCTCTATGTATAGTCAATAACTATCCTCAAGTTTGAGAGAACTTAATGTGTAATTTAAAAATATTGATATGAATTTGAGAGATGAATTATATAGTAAAATTTGGCATAGTATAGGTGCAGGTTAATTTCAAATTACTGGGAATAAAAAGCCTTGTCAATTTTTTAAAAGATTTTATTTAATTATTTGAGAGACACAGAGAGAGAGCGGGACCAGGGGGGGTGGCAGAGAGAGCGGTAGAAGCAGACTCCCTGCTGAGCAGGGAGCCAGGTGCTGGCTCCATCCCAGGACCCGGGGATCATAACCTGAGCAGAAGGCAGATACTTAGCCTACTGAGTCCCCCAGGCACCCCAGCTTTGTCCATTTATTTAAAAACAATCAACCTTAATTTGCAATATTTTTGGCTTTGCAGAAAAATTACAAAGATAGTACAGAGAATTCCTATATACCTAATACTCAGTTTCCCCTCTTGTTAACATCTTACATTATGATGAAACATTTGCCATTCTTAATGAACAAACACTAATGAGTAATGATTTAAGTTTATACATTCTTTTGATTTCACCAGGTTTTCCATTAATGGCTTCCTTCTGTTCCAGGATCCAATCTAGGGTATTTAGTTGGGATTTTATAGAATATTGCATTTACTTTTCATGTTTCCTTAGTCTAGTATGACAGGTCCTCAATCTTTCATTGTTTTTATGACCTTGACAGTCTTACGGGGTACTGGCCAGGTAGCCTACAGAACATTCCCCAAACTTGAATTTGTTTCGTATTTTCTCACAATTAGATTGGATTTGTGGAGTTTTAGGGAAGAAAGCCACAGAGATTGCCCTTTTGTCACATCATATCAGGGGTTACATGATATCCCTAGAACATCCCTCATGATTCTGCCATTTTGAATCATTAAACAAGATCCAGTACACAAATGTTTCAGACATGGGAAGTTGAACAAGTGTGTTGCATTTTAATGGGTCTATGTCTTTGAATTAAGGTAAAATAAAACTTAATCAAGCCCAGTTTGATTTGTTCCCAGATTTCTTTAGGCATCAGATCATAAGTCTCACACCTCTATTTGCTACAATATTCTCCGATCTTATGAAGTTGATTTGCTTCGGATTGCAAATGAGAAAAACAAAAGAACAGTATGAATATTACATGTTTAGAACAGATGATAGAAAGGACTCTTAAGACAAGGTTGAAATTTTGAGAAATCTTACCTCCATTAACTTTCCTTAAAACATTGTCATAGGTTTCTGGCCTCTTTATTTTTCTATTGCTGGCATGATATTACGACTGCACTTTGTGTGACCAGCTAAATGTTTTTAAAGTATTAAGCAAATGGAAATGCTGCATAAGCTTTAAATTTTCCGTTAGAAAGGCTTAAAGTGAGGATCAGTGCAGTATAGAAATTGAGGTCAATATTTTTGTCACGATAGAAGCCATGTCCTCTTTCTTGAATTTTCAATCTTTAAATGGTATTTCAAAGAAGCTTATTCATTCTTAGATTTGTATTCATTAGCATAAGCTTCACTTATGCATAATGAGGGGGAAATAGACCTCTTTACTTGGTGAGGAATAACAGTAATGACTTTTAACCAACCATAGCCTAAATCAACAACATTGATTCTATTACATTATTTAAGTCTCCGACTAGGGAGATGGCCATTGTTCTTGTGTAGGCAATTGTGTGAAGTGGTGTGGAGGATGACATTTCCTTGGCTTAACATTTAATGCAATTTGAATAAGGTTTGTGTAGTGGTTCATGCTTAACACATTTATAGTAAAGCTTTGTAGGGCAGCTGCATAGCCTGTAATTACTATGTAAGTAATATGTGACTATTTTTCTTTTGGAGACAAGAAAAGCTTTTCAGTTCAAGTTTAAATTTATGAGATGCTGTGATAGCTATTTAAACCTTCGACACAGAAGAAGATATCTGTGCCAAACTTTCAGTAACCAGAGATGAATTAAGCGCATATTTTTTTATCTTTACTGTGAAAATATTTTTTTTAGTAGTACTCATATAGCTCCTTCTTTGATTTAGCCTTTAAACTCCTGACCTTTCTCAGTAACTATCTTTAATAAAATTAAAATGTACCCTTGGCGAGTTGTATTAAAGACATTTTTTTGATTAGATGAGTGTTTTGGTGAGGTGGGAAAAGTAGCAGTTCCTAAGGCCAGCAATAACCCTAATGCCCAACCAGGGAAAAGTTGTCTATTTGGCTATTTTCCATATAACAAAGAAACAAAATGGGAAGGAGCGTTTACCTTATTACATGCTCCAGTCAAAATGTTAATTGCTTGCTGAAACTTCTGAAGATGCTACTGTTTCACAACTGGAAGTTTTAGGGAGAAAAAAGAAGTCATTGCTTTGATCTGTGACTATGTCAAGTATCAGCATCTTTTTCAGAGGGGCTCCATATACATGCGCTCAAATAAGTGAAAATCGACTCATCTATTATGGACGAGAATTTTACATACCAATATGAAAATGAAATAGGTAGAGGGAATAAGATGGGGAGGTAAGGGGAAAGAGGGGAAAGATTTTATTATTTATAATGATTATTTTTTTAAAAACAGGGTTTTGTTTTGTTTTGTTTAAGTGTAATTTAAGTGGTAGAATGTACCCTCTCCAGAATCACCTACATTTATTAAGTGCCTACTATATTTAAATGCTCACTGACAGTCTGTTTAAAAAAAGTCATTTTCATCAAGATAAATATACTGTTCTTGGTTGTTTGTTTTTTGTTAACCAGATTGGGTGATGTGGGAAAGTATTTACATACACAATACATTAAAGAAAGTCAGGACTAAAGTAATCCTAGTCTCTTCTTTGGGTACCACATTTTTTTTCTCAGGCAAACCTAGAGCTTTTTGCTAATTAATACTCTTTTGATGACTTGTGCCTTCCTCACATCTTTCCACAAAGTGTTTCATATGATAAAAGTTGCTAGTATTTATAATACTAAGACAATGTTTCATCTTAGGCTATGTTTCATCTTACTACATGGATAGTGCATATTTGTGATATCAAAATAAAAATACATACACATATATAATATACATATATATCCTGAAGCTATATGAAAAATACCATGTATTAATATGAAAGAAACAATATAATCAATTTACAATGAAACAAATAAAAATTAAATTGAAATACACCAACAGTATTGAATAGTATTCTGAACAGTATAATTGAACAGTATTCTGTTCAATTGAATAGTAGTGAGGAGAATAAAAATATCCCTTCTCAGAAATTAGTTAAGGAGTAGTGCAATGAATCTAATTGCAATTTCTTATCTGGGCCTGTCAGTACAGATTGTATTTCAGTTAATTATTGGCAGTCTTTTAAAGAATTGCAAATAGGAGATTTAACGTACTTCATCATTCATATAATTTTGTTGTATCACCGTATAGCTAGCGCCATGATTTTTTCTATTTCATTTTTATTTATTTTCTAAACCAATTCTAAAGTGACACTAACTTTCTTAATAAAGATCTAGGTTTGCCTGAGAAAAAAAAGGAATGTTCATAATAGCTTGTCAGAGCAAAAAGGTAATAAAATATGCCATTTACATTCTTATGTATGCCTGCAAATTTTAAATGTGGTTGATGGCTTGCACATAGTGGATATAATTCATGAATATTTCATAAATATAGAAAAGGGACTTGAGACTAAGAATTGCAAGATATATGGTGCAAAATTCTATCAATTTTCTTGAAGCCACTGACAAATTCCTTTTTCTAAAGTGCGAGTCTATTTTAAGAGAGATTTTTTAGAGTTCTTAGTTCCGTGAAATGTGAGATTCACATAAATACATGAATCCTTAAGAAAAGAAACTGAATAGAATCACTTATAATTCCTTTTTTTTTTTTTTTGGTAACATCTTTACACTAAGTGGCTCTTTTCACTTAGCCCTGGAAAATGTTCTTATATTAATTGTTTTGAAGCTCCATTGTTTAGAGCATGTGCTTCTGGGATGGAGAGAGGCTGAACAGGTGCTCAGCCTCGCTGCTGAGGAGATGGGCCTTCTTCACATACAGTGTGTGCTTCAAGGACATGTGGTAATTTGGGCTCCTGATAAATAACCACGCTGATTAGGTAGGCTGGTCGAGATTGGTCAATTAATTTTTTTAAAAAAGAAGGAGAAGAACTGAGAGCTGGAGAAAAGCAATGTATATAACACATGATACATGATATCTGAAAAGTGGATTTGTTCCTAAGGTTTAGAAATATTAAAAAAAAAAAGTATAAACGAATATTCTATGATTTTTCAGCTATCCAGATGCCTTAGCCGTTCTGTCTAGAGAAAAAATTAGAACTACATGTACAATTAGGCCTTTTAAAGGGAGGTCTTTTAAAATAGCTACCAATAGCAAGAAGAATGTTGAGGCCATTACCAGAGATGTTAGACTTTAGCCTTGTTCTGACACTGTTCAGTCATTTATCTGTTTAGTTATACTCCCATGTTCTGGAAATGGTGTTTGACATATTTCTCTACCACTAACTAGGAGTGTGACCTTGAAGAAGGTATTTAAACTCTGTGTTTTACATCCTGAAGAAATGGACCAGCAATGCAGTGGGACTAATGACTAACCTACACTTTGATTCGTTCGTACAGAGTGAATAATTATGCCATCCATTCTAATTCAAAGGGTTATTAAAATGATAACTATTCAAAGCACTGTAAATACTGTACCACGGATACACGTAACAAGTGCTCCAGTTTTATAAATCCAGCTGATTGCTGGCATTTCTTACTTATATAAAAACTATAAGGGAAATATAGTGAAGGTGAAAAATATTGAATATTCAATTTCTAGGACACTCTTTCTTTGGCCAATTTTTATAGAAACACATAAAATCCCTTTGATTCAATAAATGTCACTTTTGTTTTCAAAATCATATGGATTTATTTATATATTTGGCTAGCCAGTTTTCCTAGCCCGAGAGTTACCTCCAATTTTTCTACCTCTGGAAGATTGTGCACGGCCCAGATATTTCATCATCGCCTCAGTTCAAAAAGATATCTTGGTTAGGACTTTCAAATTTCACACATTATACTCTATCATTTGTCAGCTCATAATAGGAAAACCATCACTTTTGTAAGAAGACTATTGAAACAATAAAAGCAAGTAGTTTTGAAGAACATGCTATTTGTCACACACTTCTGCATGTTAATTACGTTATTTTCAATAGTGTTCTAGAAAAATACAACTCCCCATTTGAGGGATATGGAGGTAGAAGCTTAAATAATTTTCTTCCAAAGTCACACTTAATACATATTATGGCCAGGACTTGATTTAGAATATGTCCAGCACAAAATATGTATTTTTAAAGAGATTTTATTTATTTGACACAGGGAGAGAGATCTCAAATAAGTAGAGAGGCAGGCAGAGAGAGAGGAGGAAGCAGGCTCCTTGCTGAGCAGAGACCCAGATGTGGGACTCGAACCCAGGACATTGAGATCATGACCTGAGCTGAAGGCAGAGGCTTAAGCCTCTGCCACTGAGCCATCCAGATGCCCCTAAAATATGTATTTTAAACTAATGGGCTTCATAATTATGTGATTATTAATTGTTTATGTACTTGAGCCACGTGTAAATTTTATATTTAGATAAAATTTTAGATAATCAGAAACACTCTATTATGAATAACTTTATGGGATTAATATAGCATTAATGTTAAGGGTAATTTTTAGACCAATTTCATAAGCCACACATAAATTCTCTTAGTGTTTTGAAAAAGTTAAATTTGGACCAGGTCAAAGTTACTTTGTTGGAAGTTGAAGATATAGATTTTGTTTACAAACAGGATTAATTAGCAACTTTCAGAGGGATGCCAAAATGGTCCTTTTTCTGTGTTTTCATCAAATAGGTGCTAATAGTTGCTGTTAACACAAAACTAATTGCCGCTTAGGTTGAGGAGTGCAAGTTGCCCCATCCTGTGACCACACTGGCCCATCTGTTGAGAATCTCCGCTCGGGAACAATGCAGGAACTGGCATCCAATTTGGGTTCTGGCCAGTGGTCAACTAACAAGCTGGGACACACTTGGAATATGAAATGCCTTGAAGTCAAAGATGTCCGTTAACTGGCAGCTCTTGTGCTGTGTCGAGGCAGAGCCAAGACCAGGTGCCAGTCTGCAGAGCAAAAGAGTCTGCTTGAGTGCCACCTGTC
The DNA here is from genome assembly GCF_964662115.1 of Mustela nivalis. Taxonomy (NCBI): domain Eukaryota; kingdom Metazoa; phylum Chordata; class Mammalia; order Carnivora; family Mustelidae; genus Mustela; species Mustela nivalis. Next base: position 30,100,587 of record NC_139020.1, read on the forward strand.
ATTGGCACATGGGTGTTGTCCAACACGGGAGCTGCAGCAGGTTTGTTCCATCCATCAAAGTGAAGCACATTCAAGAATTCACTAGACAGGCATCAGGGTTCCAGCAATGTTTTTCCATAGCCCAAATTATAGGACAAGTCAAAGACTTACCAAGACATGTCACTGTATCAAGCCACGGGTGGGTATATTGGATATTCAATATATATATATTCACTGTTGGAGACACAGTTTCTAGTCCCTAGATTCTTACCTTAACTGTAAACAAAATATAAAAAGGAGAAAGTTCTTTAACTGACCATGTTAACACAAATTCTTGCCTTCACATGACAGTTTGTGTTTAGAATCCCTTCGATGATTTCAAATCCCTTGGGGGTTTTCTTAAGATACATTTTTTTTTTTAAGATTTTATTTATTTATTTATTTGACAGGCAGAGAGGCAGGCAGAGAGAGAGAGGGAAGCAGGCTCCCTGCTGAGCAGAGAAACCGATGCGGGACTCGATCCCAGGACCCCGAGATCATGACCTGAGCTGAAGGCAGTGGCTTAACCCATTGAGCCACCCAGGTGTCCTTAAGATACACTTCTGATAGACTTTTGCTGTTGTTATACTTCTTCATCAGTTGTCATTGCAATGGGGGCCTACAAGGTGAAGTTGAACTTAGGAAATTAGCAATCTTATCCCAGCTCTGCCAAAATGCATCACGCTGTTTTAAGTAATTTACATAATATCTTGAGTATCAGAGTCCATATCTGCAAAATGTGTAAGTTGGATAGGATGGTTTCTACGCCTTTAAATTCTGAAGTGGTTTGATTCTGTGAATGGCAATAACTCAGAGCATTTTAACAAGTATGATAACACATTTTTATAGGAGGAAAAAAACCCCAGAAATTTAAAATGGATGGGCCTAAAGAGGAAAATAAAAGTATCCATCTGCCCATATATTGCTGACAACTACTTTTTATATTTTGCACATATCCTGTCATATATATATGTATATATAGGCATATTATATATATAAATATTCATATATGTTATATAAATATTTATATATTATATATATTTATATGTAAATATATATATATAGACATACTTTTTCATTCAAAATCGCCTTTGATCCTAAGTACCTTTGATCCTAAAAACCTATTTAGGTTTTTGTAGGAAAATTCTAGTATCAGTTCAAAAGACTTGTTTTTTATTGCATTTTCCTTTTCTATAAATAGAATATTAATACATTATATTTACATTGTGCTTACTCTATACAAGACCTATGCTAGGCATTTTACATTAATCTATTTATTCTTACAGCAGCCTTATGATATAAATGCTATTGTTGGGGCGCCTGGGTGGCTCAGTCGTTTAAGCGCCTGCCTTCAGATCAGGTCATGATCACCGGGTCCTGGGATCGAGCACCACATTGGGCTCCCTGGTCAGCAGGGGAGCCTGCTTCTCCTCTACCTCTGTCTGCTGCTCTGCCTACTTGTGGTCTCTCTCCATCTCTCTAATAAATAAATAAAATCTTTTTTAAAAAATGCTATTGTTATTCCCATATTACAAGTTGAAAAATGGGACACAAAGAGGATCTAGTAAGGGATCTAGGATGTCTGGCTCCAAAGCCCACACCCTTGACCACTAACTAGAGGTGCTGGGTGGAAACAATCTTTTTCCATTTTCCATTTAGGATTAAATATTAGGAAAAGGCAGCTTAAGAAACATTTGCCTATCAGGTGGTCACAAAATATATCGATGTAATGAAGTACATCTACATGATTTTATAACCTTTATCATAATGGCACTTATCAGTAATATATATCATATCAAATAAGTATGCATGATTTAAAAAATTATCTTTACTTCCCACTGCCCACTGAAACACAGTTTAAAATAATTCTGTATTATCACAGAATATTTTAGCTCAATATATTCTTGTGTTTCTCTTTTGATTTTCTTTCTTTATTTATTTTAGTGAAAGAGAGAGAGTGTGTGTATGTGAGTGCAAGCACAAGCAAGGGAAGGGACAGAAGGGGGAGAGAGAGGGACAAGCAGACCCCACACTGAGGGGGAAGCCCAGTGTGGGGCAAGACGCTGAGACCCTAAGACCCCAACACCACAGCTGCTAGACCATGACTGATCAGAAACTGAGAGTCAGATGCCCATCCAATGGGGAACCCAGGCACCTCTATTCTTGTGCTCTTCTTAACACTGTATCTGAAAATAAAAATGAAGTCCCTGAGAACACAAAAGAAGCTAAAGAGTTACTTGCAGTGAGAATTAAACCATTTTAAGTATATAAATCTAGAACTATGGACTTTCCTAGAGCATGTAGTTTAATTCATCTTTTCATCTGCACTGCCTAATGGTACTCAAACAGTGGTTGAATTTACCAAAAGAGCATTATTCTATATTTTCCTGATAGTATTTGATTGTCAGCCAATCTATGGACAGTTGTGAATTGGTTGACAGGACTGAGATCTAGACTTTATATTTCCTAAAGTGTGGGGCTATTATCATCACCATTATTATTGTCATAATTATTATTATTTCTTATAATGGTCCTTTGGGAAAAGTTGCTGCTTAATCCAGTTATTCAAAACAATTGGTATGAATTGAAAGGGAAAGGAAAAAAAAAAACCCACAAAGAATAACTTGAGACCTAGTATTAAAATAGCATGATGGATGAGAGTTATATTTTTATTAGTATGTAAAGGAGATACAGTTGTCAAGGAAAAGAGACAAAACTCAACTACTTTCAAAGCTTTGTAAGAGTAGACCCAACTCCACAGAGTAGAATCGATTATTGGAGAAATTTAGTTTGTGCATAATATCAACTCATTGGAGTTTCATTCTCAAAGGTCACGTTTGGTAGTGGAGGGGGTTGGGTGCTGTTATTGAGACACAATGAATCTTTGTCAAGAAATTAAATTACTAGAAGTCTCTTCTGGGAAGGTGATTCATGATATAAATCTATGGGGTAGACCTGTGACAAGATCTCAGTGCAGAAGTTTTGCCACTCATTCTTACAATGATTGTGACCGTCACAATGATAAAAGTTACTATAATACCTTTCAACTAATTTCTTCAAATATTTCGGTGTTTGGAGCCTTTATAAAGGATGGTTATTTAAGTATTATGCATCACTGCAATCCATATAAAAATGGCACTTGTTACAAAAAATGTATAATATATATTATACATATATGTCAGATAAGTATTTCATCCATTAATCTACATTTTCTAAGAGTTTTGTTCAACATTTTACCACAAATAATAGAACCTTTATGACAAATTCTATAGATAGAGATAAAGAAAATATATTATCCTTACTATGAGCATAATTTATAGCAAAATGTTAATTCTGTCAAAGGAATAATAAAAAAAATCTCTAATGTACACTAATAAAATATTAGATTTCAAAAATTCAAAAATAATTATATATATGCATTGAATTTTTTAGTGTTTTTAGTGCAACAGATTTCTAAAAAGATGAGTTAGTTCTAAAGGATTTTAGTAGAGGGTAGAAGATATGTACAGCATTAACTATTAAATAAGGCAAACTATGTAAAAAGTATAATACACATGACTCTTTAGGGTTTCAGAAAAGCAAAGCTGCTTTAGTCCCACGTGACATTAGAGATGGGTCAGAAAAGGCAAACAGAATTCTCCTAAGTGGAGCTGCAAAGAATATTCCAGCACAATGGACTATTCCAAGCACTATGGAAGCAGGATGAAAAACCTTTGGTGGTGGAAAGTATAAGCCAACAATTAGTGGTTCATTTTGCCTGAAGTGGAGTGGAGTGGCACTTAAGGCCAACAAGGTTAGTTGAGGCTTTATTATGAAAGCCTCTAATTCCAAATAAAGTGTTTATACTGAACACACTGTGAAACGGGGCTTCACTGAAGCACATTCAATAGAAAGGTATCTTTGTCTCTATGTTTAAAAAACTGATTCCCATATTTTATGTAGAAGAGTTTGGAGTAGAGAATGCTTGGAGTTCGGAGTAGAGAATACCTGGGGGGAAGTTGTTTAAAAGGTAGTTAGGGGACTCCAGTGGGTTATTTCCTATAAACATACAAATATGGATATTAATGCAACTGGAAGTTCAAAGAAAAGCCTTTAAAAAAAAAAAGAGGGATTATACATCAGGATTCATGAGAAAAGAGAAGATAACGCTAATACTAAGGCTTATAACTTGGATGACAGATGTTGTCTTTAATAAATATGGAAGTCAAAAGATTTGTTTAACCCAACTATTTGCAATCACATAATAATATCTTATGTCACTGAAATCAGGCTGGAATTGTTTGCAAGATCCAGCAGTACTTTTTCTCTGAGTTAGGGAGAAAAAATTGCCAGATCCAATATATGTTATCTATGGAAAATTTTTCCTAATGTCACAGTTGTTAAAATAGGAAAAATGAGGGTCTTAAAATTGATTTAAGGAGTGCTAGCTAATTTTTCAAATGCTTTACATGCAGAGAAATCATTTAATCCTCAGTTTCCTCATGAAACGTGCTTCATATCAATCTTATGTTAGCATAGGAAGAATCTGAGGGGTAAATTCAAGTGGTAGAGAGGGATTTGAACCCATCCAGGCACACTAGCCCTAAAGTCTGCTCTCTAAACTGCTATGCTTAAATAATCTATTTTTTAAAAGATTTTATTTTTAAGTAATATTTTTAAGTACACCCAACATAGGGAGGGCTTAAACTCACAACTTTAAGATCAAGTGTTGCATATCCCACTGACTGAACCAGCCAGGCGCCCCTAAAATAATTCATCATTAAAGAAAATATATTGTATTATATTATATTATGTTATATTACATTACATTATATTATATTATTCATTTCTTTTACGTAGGTTCCATGCCTAGCATGGGGCTTGAACTCAAAACCCTGAGATCAAGACCTGAGCTGAGATCATTAGAGGCTTAACTGACCAGTCCACCCAGGGCACCAAAGGAAATTATATTAAAGTAATAACAAACATTATATATTTTTTTAAAGATTTTATTTATTTATTTGAGAGCGAGAGAGAGCATGAAGTCGAGGGAGAAGGAAAGTCCTCACTGAGTGGAAAGCCCAGATCATGACCTCCACTGAAGGAAGATGCTTAACCAACTGAGTCACCCGGGCATCCCAGAAACACTGTATTTTTTTCAGGGCCCACTAGTCTTATGCTAAGTGCTTGCAGAGTTATAATTAATCTTCCCAACAACCTTGAAGTATGAATCCCCTTTATAACAGTGTAGGAAACTGAAGCTTTGGGACAGTGAGCATCCTTGTGCTCAAGGTCACAGGACCTATGGGTAGCAAAGCAGGATCCAAACCCCAGGTCTCTCTGCATGAAAGCTTGGGTCATTTCTCATTTAGGACCTGGAATACCCTTCCATGTTTTACTAAACAGTATATGTGTATACTGTTTAGTAAATATATACATATATTTATTTATTTATTTCTGTGTAACTAAGAGAAAACAGTGTTAATTGCTGTTATTGTAATGGGAATATTGGGAGACATTTTTGATTGCCAGTTTTTTGCCCCAAATTGCCATTTTTGAGACATTTGGAGGATTCAGTGCTACCATTTCCTAATGGGGAGAGGTTAAGAATGCTGCTCCACAGAAGACTATGCACAGGACCATTCCCACAGTAAAGGATAACATGGCCCAAAATGCCAACAGGACTGAGGTCAAGAAACCCTGATCTAGTAGAAAAGATGATGTAGGCATTGCTTACCTGAATGCTATTTTATATGATTTTTATTTTTTGTTTTATAATGTTAGGGCAAAAATAATAGAATATAGTTCAAAGAAAGAGATGTCAAAGTCTTTCCTTATTGCCTTAACTATGAAGTTTACACCAGTGAGACAGACAGATAATACCATGGCTGGATTTGACAGAAATACATCATCATCGAATACAAGAAGGTCCTTAGGTTCACGAATGACTTGAGATGAATGTATATTTTTGCATATTTTTAGAATATATGAGGCATGAGATGTTTCTTTATATTTCTTCCTCATTAAATAGTTACTGAATTAATAAAACTCGTTAAGAGTAGCTTAATTAGAGAAGTGCCCAAACCTTCTGTTTTCAAATATATCTAGCAACCTACATGTTATGTGATACACTTAATGATGACATGTGCCCCCGTGTAGCTGTGTTGAATTCCTAAATTATTCCAGAAGCATATTTCATGAGGAGATTTCTGTGGGCAGAAGAGGAGAGCGAGAGAGCCTTGGGACTCTTCCATAGCATTGTCCAAAGTGAACTTCCTTCTGATATGCAGAGCACCCTTTCCCCTCCCTCAGCTAGTCTCACTTTGAACACCCATGGAATCTTCTGGAAGTTTATCCTGTGAGGACCACAAGGCCACTAAGTAGATGATACATTCAAAGATCCATTTCACTCTGAATTTACAATCCCTATTGCACAGAATTCTTTCTCGACTCAGAAGAGAACAAAAGCAGAACAGCCTGTCAAAAATACCTGCCCTAAGCTGTGGATTTTGTGGATTGCTGTGGGTTTAATCCCTGAAGTCCTTTTCTAACTGAACTTAAAGTTGAGATTAATTTCTAACAAAACACACAACTATGAGATATATTCACTTTTCCAAACCTGATGTTATAGTTCCTAGTCCTATTGTAAAACCAAATTGTCTTAAATGAATTTAAGCCAATAATGAATTCTAAATTGAAGGATAATTTAACCTGCCTCCACCACTTTATTTGTTCCAACATGCTTTCCTTAATTGTGATTTGTTGGCGATTTTTACCATAAATTTTCATGTTCTAATTAAACAAACTTACGGAAATAATACTACTAAAGTTTTAAAAGTACTCAAAGTAATGCATTTAAGGAATAGCAGATATTATTTTATTTGAATAAATCACAAGGATGGTTGCATATTAAGGATAGCAAAGAATTAGATATTCCTTTCTGCTGTTATGAACCAAATGAAAATCCTAGAATCTCTAGAATGGTTTGAATTTAATCTTATATGAATGTGGTAGAAAGTAGTACATGATGTACACACACACACACGGTTAATCTCTAAACTTTCAAGGAATTTAAATTTAGTGAAAATCCACTGGGTGTGGTGCAAAAACAATGAATACTGTTAGGCTGAAAATAAATAAATAAATAAATAAATAAATAAATAAATAAATTTAGTAAAAATCATTATAAATATGAGGTGATATTAAACGTTCTTTGCAGTCTTGAAAACAATAATGTAATCATCAGTGATAGGTCAGTGCCCTCTGCAGATAATACCAAAAACAAAAAGAAAAACAAAACAAACAGAACAAAACCAAAAAAAAAAGCAGCCTAATTAAAAAGAAAATCTATATGCCAGGCAAATAGTGATATCATGTCAATGATAAAAAAATAGTTCTGATTTTAAGATTGTAAAGGTAAATCCTTTAATTATCAGTGATGAAATATACTTTTATCTGTACTTTTATCATGTAATTTTGACATAAAAGTTAATTTTTATCTTAAACTTTTGGGACCTCACTCTTTTCTTACTGCTGGATATGGAACTTGAGTATCTTTATCTGGGCAACAGATGAAATCATAGAACAAGGATAGGTGTGAGCAAGGGTATCCTCTGTCTCCTTTAAACTATGGATTGCTCTGGGGCCCTGTGCACTGTATTGTTAATTGTAGTATTAGCCAATGATTCAGAAAAAATGATCACAGAAAATGTTTCAAAATAAAAATTATGAGTAAAAGATAAAATTTAACTAACTTCAGTCAAAGTTCAGGGGGCTGAAAATAAGGTGATTTTTTAAAAAGATTTTATTTATTTATTTGAAAGGTGGAGTGGGGAGGGCACAGAGTATGAGTGAGGAGAAGCAGACTCCCTGCTGACCAGAGAGCCTGATGCAGGGCTGGATCCCAGGACCCTGAGATCATGACCTGAGCAGAAGGCACATGCTTAACCGTGGAGCCATCCAGGTGTTCCTAAAATGTGTCTTAGTGCTCAGAATGGGCGCTGTGTTGTTCACAGCCTCTCTACTCTACAGACTTGGCATTTTGTTATCAGTGATGTTTGGTCCTGGTGAAAGATACCCTTTTCCTGTGTATGTACACCCTTAATTTATTCCTTCATGAACAAATTGATCTTGACTACCTATTAGATTCAATTCACTGTACCATGCTCTGAGGATACAACTGTGAACAAAGACATGACCATGCTTTCATAGAGCTTCAACTCTGAAACTGTGGAGAGACATCAAACACATTAATTTTGTGTCAGGATAAACAGAAGTAGTTAGGCTCTAGGGAGACAGAATGGGGGAATGGGGAGGTATGGAGAAAAATCCAGATGTGAAGACATAGCACATGCAGAGATGCAGGAACAGGAAAGAGCCTGAGAATTCTGAGTACAGTTGGGGGCTTGACTGTAAGGTAGCCAATGGTGCAAGAAGGAAATGGAGAGGTGAGCAGAGACCAGGTTGGGAAGGAACATTCTGGGCAGGTTCAGAGGTTGGGACTGTTCTCTAGAGACACAGTTGAGGGTAAATTGAAGCATTTATAAGTCTACTCTTGGTAAGTAAAGAAGGGTAGACTATTGTATTGATACATAATAACACAAGAAAAGAGAGGATGTTGGCAAACGACTTAGGGAACACAGAATCTAGGTAGGATAGAGGAGGCAGTGATGATGGAAAGAGTTGATAGAAATGCAGAAGAGGCTCAGTTTATAAACTGATACAGCAGGAAATGCCTGAGGCTATAGCAGCATCAGACATTTAAACATCAAATTCTAAAAGTGAGCTATTCCCATTGAGAACAAGGTTCAGGATCTGCTATGAGACAATGGCCAAAAGAAGACAAAGACATTTTCACTGGAGGAAGAGATATAAGTGAAGAGAGGGGCAGCCACAGACAATCTCAGGTGACATTTATTGAGCATTTACTATCTACCAAGTTCAAGTCTCAAAACTCTAAATATTTTAACTCCTTTAATTCTTAAATCAGTCCTATGAAGTAAGTCCTATTACCATATTTTCTAAAGAGGAGGAAATTCTAAGGGTTCCATGTGCAAACAGGATAACATGATTTCCTTTCAATAGGATAGGATTTGGATTTGGCTTGGTTTATTTTCATAGGAGAGAATAAGCCACCCATTTTAAAGAATATTTATTGTGTAACTAGTTCCTGTTAGGCACTAATGGCATGGCACAGAGGATACTTCCCACATCCCTTTCTCCTCCACCCTCTCACCAACTTTCGGGAAACAGCCAGATTTCCACCGAGATGTGAAGCGAAGTTAAAAATCTGCGAGAGAGGATAAAAAGGTTTTTACAAATCAGTGAACTGGTATGTCAGAAGCTACAGTGAAAAATATTGTGGAGGTGGTTACCAAAAAAAAAAAAAAAGAATTGTGAGAGGTTGTATCAGAGGAGACCAAGCTCGCTGCAGAGGTGAAACATGAGAGAACGAGATAACAAGAGAAGATGGAAACGGAGTGGTGACTAAGGACAACAGCTCTGAACTTTACAGTTGCTCAGAAATTTACCAAGAGAATTAATCCCTGGAGGCCCCATTGTCTGTCACAGGAGGAGAAGATGGGGGGACCGGGGCACTCAAAACACAGCAGCAGCCTGCTGTGATTAAAACTTACAGGCACTCCGAGTTTGGGGTGAGCAGGATGCTTTGGCCTTTCTGGGAGGGCTCAGCTGCAGTTTGGTTTAATTGCTCAAGCTCCAGAGAGAGGCTCTGGTTTTAAGGTGGTGGCAGTGTCCAGGATCCTGGGCAGTGTTCTTTAGGGCCTGGTTATCCAGGGATCAGAAATCTGCACTTCATCGAATCAATTACAGTATTTTTTTTTATCCTAGCGGGCATTTTTGAACATTTTTTGTGTTCGCATTCTTTTAGCTTTTTAGTTGGAAAATGCCCTGCTTTCTCAGCTGTGCTAAAGGGAGACGGGGTAGAGGGGTTTTGCGTCTATGGTCAGACTGACAATAAGGAAGCCACCTATACCTAGCATGGAGGTAATAAGGAGAGCATTTAGGGAAAGCCAAGAGAATCTAAAATATTGTTTTGTTATTTAGGGCAGGGTCAAATGCTGTCATATTTTAAGTTTCATTTTGGCTTTCAGTAGATGCTTCCAGAACAGCAAGTTCTCTTCAGAGACTGCCTTGTAGCTCATTATTTCCCTACAAGTCTGATCTCCCAAGGTTTTTGTTTTCTTTCCTTTTCCAATGAATATTACATTAATTTTCATTTATTAAGAAGATATCTGTCCTTCATACTGGTCTTAGGTACCCTGCCCAGAAATGCTTATGATCTGAATCCTGAAAGAATAGGTAGACAATTCTGCTTTCAATGTAAACCTTAACTTTTATAACTGCAGTACATGTATTATGTACTATATATTATATATCATAATTGGTATTATGTATTATAATTAGTGTATCAGTAGCATAATAGTAGATAAAAAGAAAGATGTGACCTGGGTTGCCTCTAAAGTATAAATAACTTGACTCAGTATCCCTTTGCCCAAAAAATAATGGCCTATTGTGCTCATTCTTGGGTCCCAGAGATCAACCTTTAAAGAACATGACTTTAGAACATATTGAAGTGTTACAGAGTATGAAAATATCACCTGGGATGTGGGTTGCCAAGAGGCGCTTCCATGAGGTTTGGGTTTTTTTTAAAATTTATTTATTTATTTTCAGAAAAACAGTATTCATTATTTTTGCACCACACCCAGTGCTCCATGCAATCCGTGCCCTCAATAATACCCACCACCTGGTACCCCAATCTCCCACCCCCCTGCCACTTCAAACCCCTCAGATTGTTTTTCAGAGTCCATAGTCTCTCATGGTTCACCTCCCCTTCCAAGCTTCCGTGAGTTTTAATAATAGTTTCAAATGTTGTCTGTGGAGGAATTTTGTTTGAAGAATTGTGAGCAAGAAGATTGTGTTAGGAAAATTGACCAACTTTTATCCACTTCCAGCTTTTAAGAGTGAAAAACACCAAAAGATTTAAATTTCTCTGAGAAAGCTGATGTTTTATACAGGAGTGCCTCGATTCAAAGTTGGGAGTTGTCAGCATGAATTTTTTTTGAGCAACTGAAAATCACCGCTGAGTTCTAAATGGCTGTTATCTCCACATCCACTACCATCCATGTGGAGCTTTCGGGTGGTTGATGGGTATGTCTTTATCTATGAATGACTCCATAAAATTAATGATTAATTTTTATCCTGAAAATCCTTCTGTTGAAAGCAGGCAATAGACTTTGTGACATTTTCATATAAAATCTCCATAGTTAAATTTTCATGGAATTACGGAACCATGGAACGCTCATGATTGTAGACGTTTCTTTGTTTCCTGTAAGAGTTTAAAAGGTGTAGGGTGATCTTCAACTGACTGCAAGTATTTTGAAAATATAAAAGCTAACTTTTTAAACTCTCCCTAAAACGAAAGGCATATTTACTTACATAGACATTAAATATTTCCTGGTTCAATTCATCGTTTTTACTATTGGCCAACATAATGATTCATAAAGCAGATACATAATAAAATTGTAAATGCTAATTCAAAACATTTGTTGCAGAATTGGAGCCAGACATCTTGCAGCAAGAAGTAGTAGGTGATTTCAAAAAGGAAAGATATTGAGAAAATAAATTTCTTTCCATGAAAAACAAAGGAGCTTTTGAAATGAGAGCAGCCATTCAAGAATTTTTATTAGTGTAGAATCCTCACATAATTCAAGTAAGGTGATGAGATACGTGGGTTTGAACCAAACATGGTAAAATCACACTTCATAACAGAAGTTGTGTTGTGTTTTCTTTTGTTCTTTTATCGTCCCAAATTCAAAAGTCACTGTGGAAGGCTTGGACTGAGAGGTCACTAAATTATCTGAATAATATTCACAAAAGCCAGAAAACAAAGAAAGGTTTTACTTTAGAAGCTCACAATGCATTAGGGATTGCAGAGTATGAGAAATGTATGAAGTGTGGTTTTGTTACCAAATTTTGCCAGTTTTCAAAAATCTTGTTTGGTATTTTCAAAGTAAATTTAGATTTATAGGAAATCTTCCCACTACCTACGAAATTTTTGTCTGGAGAAAGAAATAAATTCGATTCTTTAAATTTAGAAGTGATCTGAGAAGATAGTATTCTGCTCCTTAAATATGAATAATATTTTCTCTTTGGAAACACTTTTAAGATTCATCATCAAATACGAGATCTCACACCAATGGAACCTTGCACATAAACTGTTATTGTCAGTATTAAAATAAATTTATTTTTTTTTGTGTGTGGATTATTTAGCTGAACAGATGGTAATGGTTTTGACACAATTCAGTTTTCTTTTCTTTCTTTCTTCTTTCTTTCTTTCTTTCTTTCTTTCTTTCTTTCTTTCTTTCTTCTTTCTTTGTTTCTTCTTCTTTCTTTCTTTTTTTATTTGGGAAAAAATAGAATACAAAACCCAGAGCTTCTTTTCCCACTTTGTCACAGCTGGTTACCAATCAATCTCAATTCACGGTACAGTGATGATAGCACATGTTGTCCGGGGGCCAAATCTGATTGGGTTGCATTTTTCAGCAGTGTTCCGTATCGGGGGAAAAAAGGTATCTTTATGGTGGGGACTGTCAGCACATGATTGTACAACTGTCATTAATCAAACCTGGCAACAATGACTGCATTTATACCAGTCTGAGACTGACAGATTTTACAATCAAAATCACCCAATTTCTATGAGGATTTCCTCACCAGTAATGTTCTTTTTTTTCATCCATTTCATTGTTTTTCCTGCTTTTCATTAAAGTCAGACAATACCTCCTACATGTTGATCATACATATTGTACCATATTTACAAAGTAGTTGTTTTATATCAAAGTAGGCTTTAGGCATTTAAAATGTATTCTCAACTACTTTAAGAAGGCTAATAAGAAATCAAGACAAAACTTAGGTACATTAGATGGCTTACTGAAAGGATAATTGTAGAATATGTGTGTATTAGTAAACATTTATGAGCCTCCTAGGATAACAGTTGGTTTTAGAGTAATAGTGAGTGAAATATTGGTAAAGTTATATTCTGGAGTTTTTGGAACTGTGACTATAAAATCACTGGCACAGAAATGCACACCTGCCCAATGCACACTCACACAGAGTGATAACACACTGGTCAGTGGAAGGGGCGTGTTGCTCTGGGTTAGAAGAATGAATGTACTTACTGCGGAGGATACTGATTCTCGTCTCTTTATAGCTCAATACAACAATCTCAGCATCTTCTATAAAATGGTGTTTGGAAATAAGCATTTTTTTCTAAGTTACTCCTTGTTGTGAAACCATGTATTAAACTCTGTTGCAAACTATAAAGATCTCTCTAAATGTAAGGAGCTATTAATCATAATTTTGTATACAACTCAGTCAATATTTACTTTCTAAGAAAAATGAGCATTTCTCCAATTATCTAATGTAAAAGTGAAAGGCATCAATGAGATTCCTATGATGCATGTATCAACTTATCCAGAAAGAAATTAAAGAAATAAGGCCACATTTATTGGACCTTTGGAAATATTTAACATCCAATTGCTTGTGAAATATGTAGTTTTAGGAAGCAAATTATTGTCTCAGGAAATTCATGACCCATTAGGGAAAACAGAGACTGGTAGTAGATACTGAGGACAATTTTTCCTCTGATTGTATTTGCCTCAATGTGTGGCCTTTGGAGAGGAAGTTTGTCATTTTTTGCCTCATCTTGCCTAAATGTGAAATTAGTAATGAGCCACATATTTACTTCTTTCTGGGTTTTGAAGTGTTTTTAAAGATTTATGTATTTGAGGGGCACCTGGGTGGCTCAGTGGGTTAAGCTGCTGCCTTCGGCTCAGGTTATGATCTCAGGGTCCTAGGATCGACCCCCTAGGATCGAGAGAGCCTGCATCTCTCTCTCTCTCTCTCTGCCTGCCTCTCTGCCTACTTGTGATCTCTCTCTGTCCAATAAATATAATAATTAAAAAAATTTATGTATTTCAGAGAGAGAGAGAGAAAAAACACCCATGCATGAGTTGGGGGTATGGGAAAAGGGAGAGAATCTTCAGGCTGACTCCATGCTGAGTATGAAGCCTATCTTGGGGCTAGATCTCAGGATCCATGAGATTATGACCTGAGCCAAAAGCAAGAGTCAGGCACACAATGGACTGAGCCAACCAAGTGCCCCTTGAAGTGCTTTCAGACATAGTTTCTTTAAAATCAATTCTTGGATTTCTGCAGTTTTTGCAGGTAAGAGCTAATTTGATCACATAAGTTTATCATGTCTCTGACACAAGATGCTTCTTTTTCTGAAAATTGATAGACATACTTGTGCTTGAGTCTGCTGGGCTCATCAGTGTACTGTCAGGGTTTGGGCTAGAACTTGGCACAGTGGTTGAGTAGTGTGAGAAGGAAGAGTGGTGTTTCCAGCTGTGGAGTGTACCATTGTATTAGATCCATTGGGTTGGCAGTGTGATGAAGGAGAAAGAGTATGTACTTTGGAGTAAAACAGACCTTGATTTCAAAATCCAAATTTGTCTATGAAAATGTCAACGCTTGAAATAAGGTCAATTATTCCAGTAATTTAAAATCACACACACACACACACACACCTGCTTTCAGGCATATTTCAGCCCACAAATAATCAAGTTGCAATTATATGTTAGATAGTATAAATTATCTAGTGTAAAATTTCTGTATCCAGACCTTGAGGCCTGAATTCTCAGTGACTAAAAGCTTGATTGTACTATTGACCATTTATTTACCAAAGCCATTAAGGAAAATTTGTGGGAGTAGTTGCCATTTTGGAGTAAATCCCATACTTACTTAAATGTTTCTTCTATATATGTTCATCATGATTTTTTTAAATAAATTAATCATGATTTAAATAAATTCATCATGATTTTTTTAAATAAATTGAAAATCTGTGCTATTTATTGGTAGAAAGTTATAATCTCTATAATCTAATTCATGAAAAATCTAGATTCTAGATTCCAGTGTGGTCTAAACCTTTGCTATCAGTGAAATTCAGGGTTCTAGAAAACAAAGTGCTTTTTTCCCAAACTTAAACTTTGAACATTAAACTAGACTCAATAATTTTTCAATTCTTTATTGTGTCTCAGAATTTATAATCTGTTAGGTTCTTAGAATAACCAATTTCTATATTTTATAAAAGTATATTTATTAATAAGATGTGTGGTTTGCCTTCAGGCAGGCTGAACTTTGTATGTCTAAGTTTTTTGTATTTTTAAAATGGAATAAATAATATTTTACCTCCTTATCTACCAGATTTTTTTTTTAAGATTTTATTTATTTATTTGACAGGGAGATATCACAAGTAGGCAAAGAGGCAGGCAGAGAGAGAGAGGGAGCAGAGAGCCCAATGTGGGACTTGATCCCAGGATCCTGGGATCATGACCTGAGCCGAAGGCAGCAGCTTAACCCACTGAGCCACCCAGGCGCCCCTCTACCAGAATTTTTGTTAGGATAAATTAAAGAGTCTATTTGAGAACACCATGAATGTATTTTTTTATTGTCATTATTTTCACAAGACGTATGATTAGAAATCACCCGCCTTGCTAAAATAATGAGATAGCATATTTGAAAGCTTTCACAAAACACAAAGCTTTAACTCTGTTTTCTCATCCTCTTCTCCTTATTTGAGATATTCTTTCAGAATCACATCATTTATTCTGTTGCAGGAAGGGAGATTATTTTCTCAAGTTATTAATTTACAGAGGGACATTTATTAATGATCACTTGTAAACCAGATGTCTAGATTGCTGGTAAAGATTTGTTAACTTCTTTATTTTGTCTTTCTAGTAGCATTTGTATATTAAATATTTTGAGTTCTTTCATTCACAATATTATATTGATATTAATTTATCCAATGTTTGAGAGCTAACTGTTGATGTATAAACCTAACAGTATTACTATATTTCTTGATAGAGTATAATAGTATATTTCAAATTAGTTGATCTTTCCATTCTACATATATTTGTTTAACGAGTAATCCTGCTGTGAAAGAACCACAGAAGAATTTCAGGCATTTGTTGGGTGTTCCATCATCCATTCAGTAAACCTTCAGTGAACATATATATTCAAGATCTCAGGGACTGTTTGATAGGACTTGGGGTACATAGTTTGGGAAAAGAGAGACTTAGCACTTGTTCTCATGGAGCACACATGCTCTTGGAAAGACAGTAAACAAGGAAACTAAAAACCTGAAAGAGAAGTTGGTTTAAAGAGAAAAATAGTAAAAGTAACAAGAAGATATGAAAATAAAAAGAAATAAAAGTAATTTTTAAGTCACTGGTGGATAGAAAGCTTCTTCACAGTATATGAGCAGGAAAGACATCTTTGAGAGGATATTTAAATAATCTTAAAAGTCAAGAATCTTAAAAGTCAAGATATTTAAATAATCTTAAAAGTCAAAAAGCTCAATGGAAGACAGAAAAGGGCATTCCATGAAGTTACAACAGAAGTACAAAGACACATGGTAACTAGGTAGTTATGTTAAACAAAGAAAAGAAGGATCGTGTGCTTAGAAGAGGATGAACATGAATTTGGACAGGTAGGTGAGGAGTAGATTATCTAAAACCTTGAAGATCATAAAACTAGGTTTTATACTGAGTGACTGAAGGAGAAATCATTGGATGGTTTCAAATAGTAGAAACACTTAATCGTCTTCAGGTATATAAACCAGTGAATTTGTATTGATGCTCTTCATTCTCCCAGTAACCCTTAGATTATATAATTGTTATCACATTATATGGTTTATGGTTAGAGATAGTTGACCTAAAAATGAGAAAATTCATAAAAAATGCAAAACACAAAAGGCTGTCATGCAAGAGAGAGTACATCTTTCTGATTGGCCCAAGAAGTAATGGATTAGTAGAAACTTCTGGAAGAAGTCTTTTTGTTTTATCATCCATAGGAGACCTTCTAATAGAGATCAGAGATGTTCAAAAATGGAAGAGGTCACTCATCATAGGAATTAAGTTGGAAAACTGGTTGATAGATTGTGGCACATAGGATTCAAAAGATGATGGATGGTTGCAGAAGGGTTTTTCTTGATGGAAAGATTCAGTCATCTCATATATATTCAAAATATTTTATATAAATCCATACTGCTGATAATATTTACAAGCTTTCCTCAGGCAAAGTTCCAGTGAAAAAAATGAGAATTTAAAGATTCTGAACACCCTGGGATATCTGAAAGTCTTCCAATCTGTTGTTGTTTGGTTTGGTTTTAAATTACAATAACCCTTTGTGATGGGACCCATCAGGACTAGTGTATTGTAGCCATTATTTCTAATTGTGATAAAACAGCTGGGCCCTCGGAAATGTGTGCATATCAAACCTTAGACTGGGGAAAGGTAGGTGTTAGCTGGAGAAGGTCTTAGAGATAGTTCTGATAGACTTTTGTGTGGAGTCATATCTCATCCCTTCCAGTTGAGAACTATTTCCCTGGGCTTGGAGCCTTATGAAGACATATATTCCCTAGAGCACCTGGGTGGCTCAGTAGGTTAAGCATCATCCCTGGAATCAGGGTCATCATCCCTGGGATCAAGACCAGAATTGGGCTCCTTGCTCAGTGGGGGTCTGCTTCTCCCTCTGCCTCTGCCTGCCACTCCCCATGCTTGAGCTCTCTCTCTTTCTCTGTCCAGTAAATAAACAAAATCTTTTTTTTTAAAAGATTTTATTTATTTATTTGACAGACAGAGATCACAAGTAGGTGGAGAGGCAAGCAGAGAGAGAGGAGGAAGCAGGCTCCCCGCGGAGCAGAGAACCTGATGTGGGGCTTGATCCCAGGACCCCAGGATCATGACCTGAGCTGAAGGGAGAAGCCTTAACTCACTGAGCCACACAGGTGCCCCAATAAACAAAATCTGAAGGCATGTCTCCCCAATTTTAATGCAGTGCCTGGCATGTAAGAGACATGTACATCTCCTTAAATGTTAGGATTTCTTGAATAAAATAATTAAAATAATTAAATTTTCATTATAATTTTGTCAGATATCAATGATTTTCAAAGGTAAATGGAAATGAGACAATATTTACTGAGCATCGACAAATTCCAGTGAAGAAACACTCTATATAGGGAAAGAGTGTTAAAAATCATCACTCCCAACCTCTTCCTACTCCAAAGCTTACCTGTTTTACAGTAAATGGGCCTATTACCTGGTATACGTACTTTCTGCACCAAGTTGGAATTTTATGAATATTCTACAAGAATCTCCATAACACCATTGTTCTTATCCAGAATTTTATAACCTATTTCTGAAACCCTGTCTATAGTTAGAAAAAAATATATTCCCTATATTCTATCACTATTTTCTTATAATGGCATGGTATCTTTGAAAGGTAGTTTCTTTCATTAGTAGCTAATATTAATTCATTTTATTCTTCCCAAGATGTATTTCATTTTTCATTTTTCCTTGAAAACAGAATTGTAATCACAGGGTACGGTGCACCATTTCTTGTATCTCTTGGTTTTAAACAAGCAAAATCCAATTTAAAACAAAAGAAAATTAAAACACCGATGCAGTGTTCCCATTCCTATTCTTGGCTTTCTTAAATACACCTCAAAGAAATGAGAACTCAGCAAGTCTGATTTCAGACATATTTTAGGTTCAAATATTATGTCATCTGTAATTTATAAGTAAATACTCTTACCTACTAAAGCAAGACATAGATAGCTTTCACTCTGTTTATCTACCATGTTGTTACCTATATAATGAATTTATCTAACCTGAGGTTAAATTTGCCAGAAGGTATAACTAAATGTTTGATGAATGTAAAGTTATATTTCTATCCAATTGATACAGATAATGTGGCATATATGTCTCAAGTTAACAATTAAAAATTCAACAGGGAACCTGGGTGACTCAGTAGGCTTAGTGTCTACCATTGACTCAGGTTATGATCTCAGGGTCCTGGGATCCAGCCCTGCATCGGGGCTCCCTGCTCACCGGGCAGTCTGCTTCCCCCTCTCTTTCTGCCCTTCCCCAGCCTTTGTGCATAGGTTTGTGCACTCTCTCAAATAAATAAATAAATAAAATCTTTAAAAAAATGTCAACAAAGTATTTTACTGTAGGAAAGAGGTATGTACACAGAGTGGAAAAAGTGCCAGGTTGAGATCAGAGTTCAAGATTTGAATTCTGATTTTTCTCTTTAGTAGTAAAATGACTTTGAGCAAATCATTTCACTTAACTAAGGGTCAGTTTCCTCTTCTGTAAAATGACAGTTTCAGATTCAAGAGAAATTTTTTTTTTAAGATTTTATTTATTTATTTGACACACAGAGAGCAATAGCAAGAGACAGAGCACAAGCAGAGGGGTGGCAGGCAGGCAGGGGGAGGGGGAGGAAGAAGCAGTCTCCTCGCTGATCGCTTATGGAGGAGTCAGATGTCGGACTCCATCCCAGGATCCTGGGATCATGACCTGAGCGGAAGGCAGACGCTTAACTGATTAAACCACTCAGGCACCCCTCAAGAGAATTATTCTGAGGTTGCTGTGAGCCAATGCATGTTTAAACTGTTTGTTTGTTTAAACTGTGAGGCAACATAATTTTTGTTTAAACTGTGAGGCAACATAATTTTTAAAATTTTTCCTCAATGACAAATCAGAAATCATGGGTGTCTTTTTTTTTTTTTTTTTTTAACTCAGAATAATGTTTTCATGTGTGTTTGATCCAGAGAGGACTTTGTAGACATTCAAGTTTATCTTCCCCTCTTTTAGCTTTTGATAAAAATTCAGAGAGCTCTGAACAGACTTTACCAAGTTAAACAAGAACCATGACCAAACTCTAGCCAGAATCCAGTTTTGGTTTTTTGTTTTTTGTTTTTTTTTTAATTTACTTGACAGACAGAGATCACAAGTAGGCAGAGAGGCAGGCAGAATATGGAAGGAAAGCAGGCTCCCGCTGAACAGAGAGCCCAATGCGGGACTCGATCCCAGAATCCTAGGATCATGACCCGAGCCAAAAGCAGAGGCTTAACCCACTGAGCCACCCAGGCGCCCCCAGAATCCCGTTTTTTTGAGATGAATTAGAAATGTCTACAAAATACATTATTATTATTCAATCCTTGTATCTCAGAGCTAAGCTTGTCCAGCGGAAATAGACTAACTGTAGGAAATACGGTTTTTATTAGACAGTAAATATATCACCAGCAACTTTTCTGAGCCCGTCATCAAAATCGTTTTTTTTATCTCGTTTTTAATTGGCTGAGTTAAGCAGAGCAGGTTTGTATGCCCTATTACTCTCTAATGCATTTCAGCCCCGTCCTTGCCCTAAGTTATAAATGTAGCTCATAAAAAAACCTTAATAGATAAATGTGGCAAATTTGCAAACTTGCAGCCATTTAGATTTGGTTGACCCTTATATCAGTAAGAAACAAGATATTGATCATAGGGGCGCCTGGGTGGCTCAGTGGGTTAAGCCTCTGCCTTTGGTTCAGGTCATGATCTCAGGGTCTTGGGGTCATGTTCCGCATTGGGCTCTCTGCTCAGCAGGGAACCTGCTTCTCCCTCTCTCTCTGCCTGTCTCTCTCTGCCTACTTGTGATCTCTCTCTCTGTCAAATAAATAAATAAAAAATCTTAGGGGCTCCTGGGTGGCTCAGTGGTTTAAGCCTCTGCCTTCAGCTCGGGTCATGATCTCAGGGTCCTGGGATCGAGCCCCACATTGGGCTCTCTGCTCAGCGGGGAGCCTGCTTCCCCCTGCCTCTCTGCCTCCTTGGGATCTCTCTCTGTCTATCAAATAGATAAATAAAAATCTTTAAAAAAAAATCTTAAAAAAAAATATTCATCATATATCCAACCAATATTTCTTGAGATCCTATGAGTTACAATAAAAATAGCTAATATGCGCCTCCATCAGAAAGGATGAATACCCAACTTTTGTAGCAACATGGACGGGACTGGAAGAGATTATGCTGAGTGAAATAAGTCAAGCAGAGAGAGTCAATTATCATATGGTTTCACTTATTTGTGGAGCATAACAAATATCATGGAGGAAAAGGGGTGTTAGAGAGGAGAAGGGAGTTGGGGTAAATTGGAAGGAGAGGTGAATCACGAGAGACTATGGACTCTGATAAACAATCTGAGGGGTTTGAAGTGGCAGGGGGGTGGGAGGTCGGGGTAGCAGGTGATGGGTATTATAGAGGGCACGGATTGCATGGAGCACTGGGTGTGGTGAAAACATAATGAATACTGTTTTTCTGAAAATAAATAAATCAATTTAATAAAAAAATAGCTAATATGCATTGTACTTTCTGTGTGCCAGTTTTATGAACTTTGTGTAATGTCTCCTTGAAAGGTCACTCTCAATTCATGAAATAGGTGTTACCATCTGCACCATTTTGCTAATGAAGAAATTGGGACCCATAGAGTTTGAGTATGCTGTCCATTTTTACATGGATTGGAGGAGGTAGAGCCCAAGGCTGAAACTCTGGCCATTTGGCTCCAGTCTGCTCTTCACCACCCGGTTATGCTACTGGATGTTGAAAGCTCAGTGTTAGGGACTGAGGCTATAGCAGCGAGTGAAGCAGGCAGGATCTCTGCCTTCATCAAGAGACGAATGGTACAAAGTGTAAGCAAGCGCGCCATGATTGTATAGCAGTAAGTTCCAAGGAGACAGTTAATACCATTGTCAAGTGTTGTAATGGTTGGTTTCAAACAAGGGTTTGCGAAAGCTTTTCTAACAGCTTATGACATTTTTTAAATCAGCAGAAGTTTAACTGAAAAATGTGCTGACAGAAAAATAACCACCATAATTGGAGGATAGAGTATAATAACTAAGTTTGGTTGGCATGATTGGTTCATAGACATTGCTTTTTGTCATGTAAACTTCTATCAAATGGAACGATTATTAGGTCTATGTCTTACTCTGTAGTAAACTTAAGCTATTAATCTTTTAGCTAAAGCCAGAAGTAGAAGAAATTTGATTATAGTAATCTTCACAGTAAGCCTAAAATGTTGTCTTTGTCCTGAAAGCAATAGGAAATCACAGCTAGTTGTGAGTAGATAGAAACAATTAAAGCAATATTTTAAAAATACAGCTTTATTTGTATGATATGTATGAGGGAGACGGGCAATATGATCCATCAAAAGTTATTACAAAAGTATGTGTGTGAGATAACAAAGACTTTCAGTGAAAATCAAGAGGAAAGATCAGATTAAAAAGATAATAGCTTTGTTATTATGCTTGTGTAATTATAATCTCTGAGAATCTAATAAGAGCATATTCTTATATGTAAGTATTTCAACAGATTCATGTTAAAATTTTATAATCTTTTTATGAACTAGTGTCTTCGTCTACTTGTTAAAAAAGTAGAAGTGAGAAAATAAATGCATGTGAAAGAGCTGAGGGTGTCCAGAAATCACTCCCAGGCAGGTTGGTGCAGTAAGAGTTAATATTACTAATTTTTAAAACTCAGCCCCCTCTTAATTCCTTCAACAATGTATTTGTGTCAATTTGCCAACAAATAAGAGAATTTTTTTCCTTTAATGTAGTTTAGCTCTAGATTCAAGATGCCCAAAAAGTAAGTCATATATTGAAGATTGAAGTACAGTGTAACTTACAAAATAGTAAAATATAACTCACCTAGAAACTGAAATATACACTATTCCTTACTTACTATGTAAGAACTGCCTCCAAAAAAAAGTCCAAGTACTAATAATGCCTTTGATAGTTTTGATGCAATAAGAGTTGTTAATACATATATGAAATATGGGTAGCTGGTAATCAGGCTGAATGAGATCCAATATGAAATTCATGATCTTTTTAGTAACATCTTGAATCTAATGATCGCACTTTGTGGCTGAATGTTATGTATGTATGCCCATGGGTTTTGTTTTAGTTAAAATATGATAATCAAAAAAGGAAAATGAAGATGAAAATGTAGTGTTATTTTAGTTTATCTAATATGTTATTTAATAAAACCGGTTCATTTCTACACAGGTATGACATCAAAGATGATTACACACTGAGAATTAAAAAGGCCATGAGTACAGATGAAGGCACCTATATGTGTATTGCTGAGAATCGGGTTGGAAAAGTAGAAGCCTCTGCTTCTCTCACAGTCCGAGGTAAGAAGCTTAAGATGTGAAATACAATTGAATCAACAGAGACTAATTTTTGGTTAAATTGGTAAGTGAACTCGCAGTCAAAACAATAGTTTACACTCTTTTATTATTATTATTATTATGATGATGATGATGATGATGCCTAGATTTTGTGTCCTTTCTATTATTAATTGAAATAAAATTGATTTCAAATTTGGGTTCAGAGGGATGATTATTTGAGGGAATTATTTTTTTATTTAATAAGTAATAGCTGAGATGGTTTAAAAGTAAATCTTAAGAATAGAAAAGATTTATACCAGTCTTTTATGTACCCACAGTTTTGAAGTATTTACTTCTTTGAAATGTCACAATTTTAAAGGTACTCTGCTTTCTGTTTACTAGTTCGTCAGTTTATACCAGGAGGGTACTAGTTTGAAATCCTTTTCTATTTCAGCATCCAAAAAGCAACAATAAAAAATAAATAAATAAAGCCAACACCAGTTCCAAAGTGAAAAATGGATACAAATGAGCTCCCACAATGAGAAAATCTGATTTAGAGAGTGATTTGTGAAGTTCATTGGCCTTAAATAATTGAAATCGTTAGTGTCGCTCCTGTAATAACTTTCACTTTCTGGGTGTCATGCGCTTTTTCATTCATGGAATAACATTCATTTATAGACTCCCTGGAATTGCTTGTAAGTGAAAGAAAGCATTACTTAACCCCCACAGTGAGGTAGAATGAATTAACGGATTTCCTGGTGGTGAGCGTTGATCCACAGGAGTAAATCATAGAGTCCCAAGTACCAAGAGGTACCATGTGGACATCCACACTTATTCTCGCCCAATAGGCATCACCCATGGCATCATTTACACTCACAGAACGTCAGACAGAGATAGGTGACCACATCCTCTGCTCAGTCTTCCCACCTATCTTCCCGCACCTTAACAGATGCCTCCTCTTGTCATCCTTTGTGAGAAGGTCAGCGCTGGGCTCTGACCCCGTCTCAGTTACAGCTCACCCTGTGTAATCCCACCTCCGACCCTTGTGCAGCTTTACTCCGAGTTTTCATGTGATTGGCAAAAAGCTTTGGAGGAATTTGCATGGGTGAGAAATGTGTCAGGGATTCTCCTGTTGGTCCTCCATGGGGGCCATCATTATTTTCCTGATCTATGATTTTAGCACCAAATCGTAGAACAAAAAACCAAAAAACAAAACCTGTCTTTCCCCAGGTAACTCTTAGGAGACACACACTTTGGACAACTTGGAAAATATTGATGATTCCACACTTCTCAATTGCTCTACTTTTATTCCACAAAATCCATTTTTTTTCCCCATCCGGACATTTCTAGCGGGAATTTAGATACAAAACAAATTTAGACAAAATCCGCATGCTAGTTGCTTACAAGCATCTTCATTCCTCATGAGTTAACAGATCATCAAAAGCTGTCATCATATACCAATCAAATACACTGACTGATTATATAGTATCAGAATCCAATAACCTTTGTAAACCACATTACTACATTGAATCTACATTCTCTGTAGGTGATTATATATTTGTATGTATTCATTTACTAGGCACCCCTTTAGGAAAACAATTCACCTGACCAAATTTTCCCCAAAGCTTGTTTATTTGTTGTTTCTGAAGTGAGTGAGGGAAAAAAAAAATAAACAACCCATCAAGAAATATTCCGTTTAAAAAATATTTGCTGACTAAACAAATGGTGAGAAAAATGTGAGGAGTTATTTGTTTATAGAAGCAGCAGGGTTCTTTTTATACTTGAATGCTTGGATGAATGAGACGTGAAGTGGTCTGTTTGCTTTGAGATATTTCCCAGCTAATTGTTTTCATAATTTGTTGAAAGTTGCAGGTTTAACATTTCATTTAACAAAGCATGCTCCTCTCACATGGATGTTTCTAGCTAACTTAAAAAACTAATAGAGTTTTTTTGTTTTTAATAGGATTTTTTTTAAATCAGCAAACCTTAAATGGTCTCTCCCCTAATCTGTGTCCTGTAGATGGATTAGAGAGTTTAATCTGTGTGGTATGTATTTATTACTCATCTAAAACTGAAACCTCAAAAATAGGGTTAAAGAAAATCTCCATGATACAATAGAATGTGGAGTAAAATATTGTTTAAAAATATTTTTATCATTAGGAAAAGCAGTTGGAATTTCTCATGCTAAGAGGTTAACAGGAGAAAAAGCATATTATCTACGACTTATTTTTTTTTCTGTGCTCATTTTTCTGTGCACATACGTGAAATGTTTAGCCCTTCCCTGGATTGTTTTATTAGAACAGGGTCAACTGAACAAGAGGCCACATCCATTTTCATCCATTTAATGCAGGGACACAGTTTAGTTTAATTTGCTGATTTTGAAAACATCCACCTGCTAGGTTTTTTTTTTTTTTTTCCCCCCAGATAAAATGTTTCTATGTAACAGAAACGAGAAGTTTAATTGGTATGTTTCTGCTAAAATTTTATCATGAAGGCCAGTTGGGGAAAAGGAAAAGGACTTTTATAGTCAAAATCTGGCACAGAGATTTACTTAGTTGTTTTCTACTTTAAAATAAGGTGAAAATAGATTATAAAATTAAACTTAACAGCAAGTAGCTCCCTTTGCTGACTTGACAAACATAAAATTAGAAAGAAATAATGCTAGACAACAGTCGACCTCCTAGCATTTATATTCTAGTCAAATAATTCATGATCTAATAGAGCGTTTTTAAATGGGTCCAAAATGAGTTAACACAAACTGTATATTTGTAAACACATTTTTCGCATTTTCAGTTATTCAGATTGGCTTTGCATAAATTAAGACTTCATTGGAAAAAACTATCTTGCTTTTAGGGCAATAAAACCTTTTTTTTTTCCTTTTAAATAAAATTACACTAAGTGAAGTAGAAATATATTTTATATTTTTAAGCCCAATTTTTCGCCATGGTTTCTTCTTTTTCTCTCTTTAATATCAATAGATTCAAAATGCCTTTTGGTTTCTAAAGGAAACATTATGTTGGGGATTCAGCCTGAGAGGGTACCTGAAAAATGCAAATTCAAAACCAAAAGGAAAAGTTCTTTTTCCTACCAAATGTTAACAAAATTAAGAGATACATCTTTCGAATGAGGCACAACCTTATGATGTTAGTCTGTTGTCTTGTTCTTGGTTGTTATGTTTGTGCACACCTGCCCCCAAGAAAGAAACTGTGGATTGGGCAACTTTCTGATTTTTTTTTCCTCTTGCTATGGCAAATACCTCATAGGCTGTGGAATGCACTAGAGGGTCACTGAGCTAGAATTTTCATCCTGCTGCTATGATTGCTTTATTCTTCATTGAATTATCTGAGTCTCCCCCTTTTCATTGTAAATAATAGTATAAGACCATGAATTTCCTACAGAGGCAACTCCTTATTGTTTCAGAGAATGCACAAAGCTAGTATCATGATGTATTGGTTGAGTGAATGGATGCCTATAAATATGGTTGCAGTGGCTGTATCTATCTCATTGTGTCCAATGAGGCATCATGAAGACAAAACTACCCTAAATTCTAGAGTTATGTTGTATGCACACTAGAGCTTTATCCATGGGGACGTGGGCAAAACACTTGTTTGTTGTGTAAGTTTATATTTTGAATATAAGAGTTCATAATAATTCAAATGCTATTAAATGTATTTCCTCTTCACTTGAATAATGGCACCATATGTTTTATATTTGTCCATTGCTTTTATATGAAGTGGTTTACTATCTAAATTGATTTGGCTTTATTCTCTTTAAAGAAAGTATTATTGAGCCCATGTGTGTCTCTCACAATTGCTGTGCACAATAACAGGCCCAGCCTGATTTTAATGATTGAGTTATGGTATAATAAAAAATATGATAATAATTTGTTGAAGCAGCAGTTTGAAAGCCATTCTCAGTGTGAACAAGGGTCAACTTGTCACTCATTGTTTCCTGCCCTCTGCCAAAAAAAAAAAAAAGAAAGAAAGAAAGAAAGAAAGAAAAGAAATGAAAGAGGAAGAAAAGAGAAAAGAAAAAAAAAGAAAAAAAAGCTTAACAGTAGTTAGGGAGCCACTCAGTTGAAATCTCTAAGGATGTTCCAACATATTTGTTATATTTTCATCCACCCTGTCCACAGATGAAAAGTGATGTGATCTTAACTTATTACTGGCTGAAAAGCAGCATCAGGGGCTTTTCTGTAGTCCTTGTAATGGTTCTGACTAACCATGCTTAAAATCCAATTGCTATTTAAATCAGACAGTGAGGCTTTCTTTTATTGACATGACATTTGCCAGTCTGTGACTTGAATAGTTATATTCATCAGGTTCTTAACTTTGGGGTGATAGAGGGTATTTAAAAAGTACTTTGAAATAAGAACTATATAGTAAGTGATGACAATATGACTTTACATAAACTATCTCTCAATTCACAAAGAGCTAATTCTGGAATGAAAATAATTATTTTCTTAGAATTATAACTTTCAGTTTTAGTCAAACTCAGACATCCTGTTCATACTTGAATTATAAGACTAGAGATCACTCTACTGTCCATACTTAAATGTTAACATTACACATCATGCATTCTGATAATTTTCTTTTCTTTTTTTTTTTTTAATTTCTTCTTTATGTTCTCACCACACCATTGTAATGTCTACAGCTCGCCCTGTTGGTAAGTAGCCATCCTTCTATCCATTTAGCATGGCTTTGTACAATGCTTCATAACTCATGCATAGTAGGATTTGATAGCATGAAATATATTCATCCATGTTAAAATATTACGGGAGGATCTTCCATGAAAGTTGTTCTGGATCTTTTCATCACTTTGATAAGCCATTTTGTAGTGACCTATGAGAGTAAGAATGAATAGGTAATGATTTTCATGGAAAAGAATATATGAATGTTTAATACTAGAAACTGCTAACTTTTCTTAAAGACATAAACATAATAATTCTTTTTTTCTTGTATATATAAAATCATTTAATAGTTATGCTTGATATTCATTAAGCTAAATGATTAGGAACTAAATTAAAAGGTTTGATAACTTGATGCACTTCTTTGATTTTTAAACTGCTTCAAGTCCTTGCTTTGTAGTGGCATTTTCAACTGCTGTATACTTATTATCTGTTTTCCTATTTAAACAAAATTTGGTAGAATGCTTCCAGTTGTTCTAAGTAGACGCTTACACTAAGAAGAAAAGAGAAGGATGAGTTGTGTTCTTTGGCATGAAAAGTTGGTGTGGTTTTAACATTTCTCATCCTTCATTGACTGTACAAAATTGAAGTTAACAGTTTGCATTTGCAGTAATTTAAGGGGTAATTATTTGTAAACATTTGGAAAGTCAGACCTTATCAAATTCACTGATTTTATAACCTTTCTGCATCTCTTTTAAAGTTTAGCCTAAACAACCAACAAATGTGTTTAAATAAAATAAATCTTGGTAATTGTGTTATAAGTAAATGAACAGATGGATGCATAAATGGATGGATGGATGGATGGATGGATGGACATATGGATGGATGGATGAATGAATTTACTATAGTGCTTTTTTAATATATCAAAAGATACTTGAATAAGTTATTTGATTTGACACAAGGTTTATAAATAGTCCATCTAACTTCCAAAGCCCTCTTAATACACTGACTTGACGTTGACATTTGGTATATATTGTTCCATTCATAACATTTTTTTCCCATTAGTTGAAACATTTACAAACCTTATTGTTATGTAGTATATTCTTGCATAGATAGAAAATACAGAAAATTAGAACTTTGGTTTCCCAATCTGAGCTTCTGATCTGTTATTACTGAGCAGTACTTCCTTTGATAATTGTTTAATATCCCTGATCCTAGGTTACTTCATCTATAAAATGGAGAGAGTAGTATTGACTTATCGAATCTGTTGCAGGAATGAAATAAGCTCAAGATTGCTTATATATGTGAAAACACTCTGTATGTCAACATTGGTTAACATATTCTTAATTTCTGAGACATATATTATTTTTTATTTTTATTTTTTGAAACACAGTTATGGCTTACAATTAATTTGAATGTAAAATGCAGTGATTTTTTTCTTTAAACACAATTATTAAATTGATCATGCTTTTTACAGTTGGGGATGTTAGGAAATAGTGGAATAGGTTACATTTTAAGCCTTATTTTTTAGTATTTGTACAAATTCCTATTAACGATAACTTTACCTACCTATGGTACTACATCTAAAATTAAGAAGTGAATGGGAAATAATAAGATAACTTTTCAAGTTAAAAGGAAAAATGACTTTTAAATTGTAGATCTTTACATATAGAAACCTTATGCCAATAAACCATGACCACTTGATTTATATTATCTCACAAATTTCCAGGACAGAAAATAGTATGTTCATAATTTCCAATACATTTAAAACACAGAAATAACAACAACAACAAAAAAGATAAACATTGATTAGCAAATGTGATGTACAGGTAGCATTGAGATATACTTGTCACCTACAAGGTATTTCAAAGTTATTTCTGTTTTTATTCTTGTTTTAAATGATTTCTTAAGTTCCCATTGGACTGGAACTAAAGAATAGCTTCTTGACACATTGTATTTTATTCTGAGAAAGTCATCATTTCATAAATCTATCTCCAATGACTTATGACAATGTTCAGAAATATGAAGAACTATACTTTAAACTTGACAACTGCTATTAATTTTGGAAACTGAATGTTGGATATGCTTTTATTGGATCACCAAAGATGAGATGGATAATGAGGAAATTAGCTTGCTTTTTCTTTGCATAAACTTTTTACATGAGTTTTAATTCAGGAGCTATAGATATGCCAACTTTTTTTAAAAGGTCAGAAGATACAAATCAAGTAGATCATAAAGTAGTCAAATAGTAGTCAAATAGTAGAAAACTATATTAATATTAATATTGTAAGTTGACTAAAACACAAGTTTCTCAACTTTGAAGCTCTTAGCAAAGTACATTAATATTAATATTTGTTAGTGGTTTGAAATGCAAGTTTTTCAACTTTGAAGTTCTTAGCAATAACATATAGGGTATTCCACAAAGAAGAAATCACAGAAAGGGGGAGAAAATCCAGCTTTGAAGTCCAGTATAGATTAGGTGAAGAAATATGTACTGAATACCTGAAATTTAGAGAAAATTGAAGGGATAATACCTATGTAAAGCTTTTGAAAGAAAATTAGAAATATATGCAAATTCCAGAATATCTATAGTTTCATTCATTACATTCCATACAGGATTAAGAAAACCAACACAACAACTTGGTAGTCCCTGTGGAAAGCCCATTTAGAAATCATTATAAATCCCCAAACTGCGAGTTTTGTCTAAATGGATAACTCTTATGACCTGCATTTGAATTAAATAATTGGCAACACTATGCAATTTGCAGTTGGAATAAACACCTTTTGGTCTCCTTTTGAGATTTCAGAAAAAACTCTCGACTTACAGGATCTTCAGTGGGGGAAATATCACTGAAAGCAGACAATTACATACTTGCCAATGGAGAAAAGTGTTCTCCAGATTTCACTTGCCCATTGGCGAAGTCAGTGTTTCAAAAGGAGTCCTTTAATGCAACTTCCATAATTTGCTTACCACAAAATTCAGGACAAATGCCACTTTGATTATTAAAAGTCTGTCAGCCCTTTCTGAGGCTTCGGCTTTTTACTATTCCAAAGTCATTCTTTGTATGAGAAGCAAAAGTACATCCTAGGACAGAGTTAACTAAGAATGCTGAAATATTCATTTATTTGGAAAACTCTTCTGATACGTTCTGATAAGGGAACTGACAGCAGAAAATGGAATACATATCTTGCTTCCTATACCCATCTGTCTTATTTTTCTCTTGGAAGCCCTTCCCAAGCTTAAAAATAAAAAAGAACATCTATTTTGGAGATGGGCAACACATTTTTTCCTACAGCAATTCAAAACATGATGAGTAATTGGAAGAGAACTGTCAAATCTACCAGCTGCCTTAGGAGTGAAGCTGAGCCCTGCTCTGTTTTCTATCATGTAGACCATATGCTAGATGCTGACTGCCTCCCGTATGGAAGCTAAAAGCTGTGGGCATCAGGTAAAAACTTGTTTAAAATATCAAAACAAACTGACAATACACAACTTAGGGAATCTTCTACCTATTTCCTTAGTTAGTGACTCAAAGGTATGTTTCCTTTGGATGAAAGAATATAACTGGCCACACAAGAGTTTGTAGGTATTGAGAAATATATATGTTTGAGGCAAAATTCCCATTTTTAATTATTATTTTTAAGAAGCAGCCAGTATTCTAAACAAAAATCTATGGGGACATTGTTCTTTTCCAATCTTCTCACTGCTTAAACACAAAAATTAAACATATCCTCATTATAGAAAGTTCCATTTTGACCTAAAGTGTAGTTTTGTTTTAAGGGGCTCTAAAACACATTATTGAGACCACCAAGGGGTCCAATAAAAAATGAGTATTTGAAAAAGTCATCCGAGGCAAATTATAAAGCAGACATTACATACAGAATAACACAACTGATCTTTCTGACACCAACACCCTCCCTCCCACCTTGAAATCTGGAAAACTTTATGTGCTGTATATAATTTAACTTAATATTGGAAATATTCCAGGCTTTCTTTTTCTTAATCAGAAAACATGTAGGTATTATATATGAATCCTTTCATGTCAAGATCCTCTTTTCTGCAAAAGGCGTCCTGAGTGTGTCTTAGAAGGAAACCTCTAATTTTATTCCTTGCAGACTTTCTTCTTTGGACAAGCAGTTACCCCATGACCTGAGGTAATCATCTCCCTCCTACAAGCACTTAATGTTTCCTGCACCTGGTGCTCATTAGCTACCTTATGCAGAGTCCCATTTAATTTTTATTAAGCATCACGTTTTTCATTGCTCCATATGTTTTGATTAAATAGTAGCTTAAAAAAATGCATTCTGTTTTGTCTTGTACGTTCTAACAGAATTTCCATAATGTGAAACATTTAAAATATCTTAATCTAATGCTAATTCTTAAAGTGAAGAACAAGTATGGGCTACTTCCCAAGCTTGCCTGGTTTTAGTCACTGACTTGATGCTTCTGCAAGGACCTGTGTGTTCAACAATGTCTGTTCACTGCCTCTAAAGTAAAGGATAGCTATAAAATTCTTGAGTCGTATTTTTTTTTCTCAGACCTTGGTGAAAATGTTGGATTGTTTCAGTATTGGATGGTACTGTAGTGAAGTCTGAGGTTTATGGAATATTTTTATCTTAGGCTGATTCCTTTTAATGATTTGAAGACCAATGTAGTCCCTTCTTCTGGAACCTTGCTAGATTATATCTTGGTCCTGATCATGCTGTGACTAATATCCCCAGGACACAAGCCCCTTGAATCTGCAGATTCATGCTTGAATTTACTCTGTTTCAAGTGTTTTCTTCTCTCTTATCTTTGACTATCTTTTTCTGTCTCACTTTTTCTGTCTCCCATGAGTTATGTGGCTTTGCTTTGTCTTAATTCCATATTTATTAACTTCTGTATAATAAATTTGAAGTATCATTTTTATTTCATATTGTCTGATTTCTTAGTGCTTAAATAATCTCCCTAACTTTTTCAATTGTGAATATCATTTTTTGTTTTTGAAATATATTTTTAAAATACATTTTGTTTATTTAATTTTATTTTCTCTTTTCATCATTTCCTTGCTAATCTTAAATATATTAGTTTTCATCTCTAGTTACCTTTGAGCTCTTTTATTACATTTTGAGGGTCTTGGTTTTTTTTTTTTTTTTTAAGTTTGATTCTTTTGAAAAAGAGAGGCCCTGTTGCATGTAATGTCATTTAGACTATGGACTACTATTTAGTTTAAAGTACTTCTGTGTTTCCTTAGGTAATTCTTTGAAGCTCAAGATTATCTTTCTTTCTTTGACTAATTGATTGTATTCTTTCTGTCAATAATTAAACAGTTAATGGGTAGTTTGTTTTATTTTATTTTACATATATCCTGTTTTTAGGCCCTACCTGATTATTAGTCATTCAGTTTACTGCTAAAGATGAGAGTTTGCATGTTTGGAGAAGAGCAAATGGGAAGTACCAGGATCATTCAGCAGCCTCTGTGGATGTTATCTTGAATAGTTTATCAAAAAAGTTTTTATTTCTTCTCAATATGCTAGTGACCTGGATGGTAAACAGCAGATCTCTTTAAGTTAGAAACTTTCTGTAGTCCTTATGAGATTCCCTCTTCATTTTTTTTCATAAGCCCTGCTTCATAATCAAGGTGGTTTTTAGATGTATTAGTTTTCTACTGCTGTGTAACAAATTGCCACAAATTGAGCAACTTCATTAGCACCCTGTTTATTAGGCCACAGTTCTATAGATAAAAAGTCCAAACAGACTCACCTGAGTCCTTTGCCTAGCACTTCACAGGACAAAAGCAAGGTTTTGATCAGGCTGAGCTCTTTTCTGGAAAACTGTCCAGAAGAATCCACTTCAAAATTCATTCAGTTTTTTATTGACAGAATTAAGTTCTTTGAGGGCACCTGGGTGGCTCAGTCGGTTAAGCATCTGCCTTCAGGTCATGACTGTGGGGTCCTGGGACTGAGCCCCACATCAGGCTTCCTGCTCAGCCGGGAGCCTGCTTCTCCTTTTCCCTCTGCCTGCAGCTCCTGCTGTTTGTGTACCTTCTCTCTCTCTCTGTCAAATAAACAAATAAAAGATCTTTAAAAAAAAAAAAAAAAAGGACCTAACTGGAGTCATCGTCTCTTAAAAACAACAACAACAACAACAACAAAAACTGAGTTCTTTGTGAGCTATAGGATTAGAATCCCCATGTCCTTGTTTGTTGGCTACCAGTAGTGGGTCCCAGGTCACTTGCCGGCCTTTGCACATGGCCATCACAACCTTCAACTTCAGCAGTAGTCTGTTGACTCATTCTGCTATCAGCTAGAGAAAATTTCCGGATGGAAATGTCTCATTTAATTAGGTTAGGCCCATCTGATTATTCTAAGGGTCAACTGATTAGTAACCTTAATTACATAGGCAAAATTCCTTTTGTCATGAGATATCACATAATCATGGGAGTGTCTCCAGGAAGTGAAGGCTGTGGAGGCCACCCTGCAATTTTGCCTCTCACATTAGGCTTGGCTTTTCCTTTCTTTCAGTACCTTCTGCTCAACTTCTGCATTTTAGCTGGTTTTCTACAGTCATTTCTCATATTGTCCACGTCTCCTTCTTGACTAAATTTTTTCTTTTTCTCATCAAAGGACCATGGGATGGGCTTTCGCATTGTTAGCAGATAGTTTTTGTGAAATTGGTATTGATAGAAGATTGTGGATAGAGGCTAGTTGGTATTTACCATGCTTACTCATTTTCTCAAGACTTGACTATGTTTGACAGAAGTACTTCACCACTTGTGTTTTTGAGCTATGTAGTTTATCTAAATTATTAATTTCTCTTGTAATAAATAAAGGAAAGTAGAACAATAAGCCTTTACTCCATTATCTTAACCTAAGTATTAAAAATCTTAAATACTCATTAATTTTAGAGTTTATTAAAATAAGAATAAACACTAAATATGTTAATTTAATAATTTAATTTAACTTAATAATTAAAATTAAAGTACTATAAATATCAAAATAATATAAATACTCTGGACTGAAACAGTATTAGGAGATTAGTGTTAAGAGATTTGACTGGCTACTACCAGAAAGAAATAGCAAGCATATTTTAATCACACCTTCTAAGAAAGTGAAAATTTTCATTTACATGTTATGCTAATTTGTAATTTGACAGATATCATGATACCTATATATATTTGTGTGTATTTCTATGTACTATAAAATAGATATTATGATATACATTACACCTAAAAATTATATGCATGACAGTTGAATTATGACTCTACTTATTTAAACATATTAAATGTCACTCAAGGGAATAGCTCATAATTAGATTCATTAAAAATATATAAGCTACCAAGTTAAATTAAATTTTGAGTTAAAATATATCTGAATGCCTTTTAAAGTCTCTTATGGCAAGCAATGCTTTCCAGATTTATTAGGGATATTATTTTCATCTGTCCTGAAAAACTGTTAACTCTTTGTTAGTAAATACATTGTTGCATTTATCGTTCTGTTGCCTCTAGGTCTAGCATAACACTTACAAGTGGTAGGGGCAAGCCAAATGGTGGTGCAATTAACTGATACACACATATGCATACATAGGTAATACTTGCCTAGAAAATGTTTATGCAAGCAGCTTTAAATAGTGCTATAAAAAGATGAAGCAACATTAATGGTAGCAGGCCAATCACATAGTCTCCATTCTGCTAGGAGGAGATAAAATACAACAAAAAGAAGGCACTAATGAGTTAGGATGGTGCCTTACTAAGCGTGTAATTAATGTTATTAAGAAACATTGCAGTTGCATATTAAAATTCCGTTAACTAAGCAGCCCTTCAGCATCAGTACATTTGTTTCTTGGTTGCAAGTTTTTTTTTCTTTTTTTTTTTTCTTTTTTTCTGATTGGCATCTTCATGCAATCTTTTTCTAAAAAAAATGAGATAATGGGATGTGATCAGCCTTCGTGGTTTAGCTGGAGTGCTGACATGACAGTTCTGGCACGTTGACAGGTTAAGTGAGTGAAAATGGATGTCTTGTCTCACCATTTACTTGAAGAATCCTCTCCACACCCCCATATTTACAGCCCCTTCTATCCACAATATGGAAAAGTCTAGTTTTCCCAGGTTAGGATCTAGATAGAATTTTCTTCACTACTCTTTCAACTGTTCTCTTTCTGTTGGTGAAAAATGAGGTCGTTTAAAACTATAATCTAAACATTGCTTTATTTAATAATTCATTAGCTTTTACGTTAATAGTTTG
Source organism: Mustela nivalis (assembly GCF_964662115.1). Classification (NCBI taxonomy): domain Eukaryota; kingdom Metazoa; phylum Chordata; class Mammalia; order Carnivora; family Mustelidae; genus Mustela; species Mustela nivalis. Next base: position 30,136,495 of record NC_139020.1, read on the forward strand.
GGTTTTTTTTGTTGTTGTTGTTGTTGTTTTGTTTTGTTTTTGAGAATGAACAGTCCCTTAGAGAAAATAAAATTTTATTTTGTCCTCAGTATTTTAGTATTTAGTCAGTCAGGAAAGCAAGAATAGTAGTCTTACTGTTGATAATGGACAGAATGATATATGAAATGTGCTTGACAATTCAGAATTTGTTTAAAACTGTCAGATTTTTCTAGGCATTCTCAATTTACAAATTTTATAGAATTTGGTATGTCTATGAAATTTGCATGTTGAATCTCAGAATGATTTCCTACAGCTGCAGGGGTTCCCATATTTACCTATAATCAAAATGAAATCTATTTTAGTACACTGGAATATAATAAGGTTTAAAATTATCTTAAACGTACCCAACTTAGTTACTCTAGGAATTAACTATTACATTTATTGCAACATAGAACTATTTACTATCATCAGAGGCTAAAGCCAATAAAGATTATTTACAAGAAAAAAATTCATGGTTCCACCAACATAATCCTTTAGCTTGACAGACTGATCTGGATTGCCAAAGGTGGTGACACAGGCTAGTTAGGGTGAGAGCTGTTGCAGTCTGAGAAACTCACATCTCTGTCCTAATGCATGCATTTTTTCCCTCTGTGAAGAACAAATTCCCACTTTCCCTTCCTTATCTACTTAATTTCAAAGGAACAATTCAACCTGTCTCTTTCTCTCTTTCTCTCTCTCCTCCTTTCTCCATGCTTTCCTCAATTGTTGGAGACAGACTGAGTCAAGTTATTGTCATAATGGTAGGACATCCTGTATTACACCCTCACCATATTCCTCATATTGTGTCATACTTGATTGTCTTCATATGAGTTTCCTCTGTAGCCAGTGAGTTCCAGGGACAGAGATCTTAGTACCCTCAGACCCTAGCACAAAATGAAACCAGTAAATGTTTGTGGTTGGTTAAAACAACCAACCAACCAACCAAGCAACACCTGAATTCATTTCTAACATAAATTTTGCTACTATGATGTTTTCCAGTGATGTCTTTAAATTGTCTTTAAAAAACAATTAAGACCAAATACAAATAGTTATGTGCATATAGCTGTTTATTATAACACTGTTATTATATGCTTGCCTATAAAAACCCCAAAATTCAAGATATTTTGAACCAAATTAATTTATTCTTTTCAAAGGCATTCTGTGCACTCTAGATAATCATAGAAATGTTTCATTTTGATGTTTGCATTGTTCCTTTTCAGGGAGAAGTATAAATATAAATTTAAAAAAATGATTTTTACCAGGATTATCAAACATGCATACTTGTGTGTGTGTGTGTCATATTTACTACTAAAGCTCAGTACTTTTGATACTCCTTGGAATTGCTTACTGTATATGACAATTTAGAAGGCCACTTTCATTATTTTATAGTCACACTGTAGCATTCATTTGACCAACTCCATGACTTAATTTAATCTTTAGATTTTGAATAATCATGCATTACTTTTTGAGTTCTAGCTATTATGTGAACCCTCAAAAAGTAGTCTTCCCACAATCAATAAATTCCATGAAAGTAGTTCTAAAATAGCTGCATAATTGCAACATGTCTTTATTCATACAAGTCTGAAAGCAATTTGTACACTGGAGATGTTTCATAGGTAGAGTAGAATGGAAAGTCTAAATGGATGAAGAATATAAGAACTGTGATTCTTTGTAACCATTCTATTGTCCTTGAACATTTACTTTACTTTTCATATTTATGAAAGCAGTATGCCATTTGGTACTTTTACTTTTTCATACTGACATTCAGGAAGCAAATATATAGATAAATTTATATATATTTACACTTATAAAGAGACATTAGATTATTGAAGAAGCATATATATAGATAGATAATTACTACATTATTATTAGAAGAAAAGGTATAGATGTTGGAATTTTACCATGGAATTTTTAATATTAGCTAAAAGTAAGGTGCTGGCTGAGAAAGAAGGCATAGCACTCATCTAGAAGAGTTAGTGCCATAAACTCATTAAGAAAGAGGTGAGCTGGAAAGGTAGGTAATTTAGTAATTTGATTACTTGTATTCCTTGAAAATAATGACAAATGAATTAAATGTGATTAAACAGAGTTTATAAAAGTGATTATTTTAAATCCTATATCCCTAAATTATGTTTTCCTTTTATATGCGCTGCTTCCTCTAAGACGAATTATGTGTTAATAAGCTTCAAATTAAATATTTTATGACATTATGCATTTCCAATATTATTAACAGAAATTCTTTTGAAGTCAAATGAAGTGTTAAATAGTAAAAATCAAATAGAATTAGGTAAGTTGAAGAAACAATCATTTATCAATTAGAAGTTAGTCTGTTCATGATAAACTAAGTAAGCATTCATCTCTTATTCCCACTGTATACTGCATTTTAATGAAATGACTTCTCACTTTTTATTTTTGGTGGGAGTAAGCCTGTCTTTTCAGGAAAGTCTAGAATTGGTTGTTACGTAATTCTTCTATTTTTCTATGTTGTTGTTGTCAACACCCACTCTGGGATGGTGCCTACTCATTTGTAGTCTTTGTGTCGGAAGTTTCCAATATGGTGCAGGGGCATTCTCTACAGAAGGACATTTCAGAATCAGTTGGGAGATTGTTTTCAAACAATGTATTTTCTTGGCATCTCTCCACCCAAACTGCTACAATAGTGAGTCACTGTCTCTGGTAGGAATGTGTCATATCCTTCCAGTATGATAAAATGGAAAAGACATTGAGTATTTGCTCTAGATCAAGAACTTTTTTTTTTTTTTTTTAAATTTCCTAATTCAAGACATTCATTTAACACTCACTATGTGGGGCTTTTTCAGGCCAAATAAAGATTGCATTTCAATGCAGATGGTAGCCCCCCATTCCAGTAGGAAGTTACAACTGCACTGAGGAAGCAAGACAGCTAGGCAGGGGCAAGAATAGAGACTAAAAGGCAATGCAAGCAAAAGCAGGTACTTTAAAGTGGAAGAAACACTAGAAAGTAGAACATAGAGTCTGCTCAGGCTAATCATTGTCAAACAAGTTGGATAAAAGAATAATAGATAAAGAGATGGGTGAACCTCGGGAACAAGCCAATACCCGTGCAAGTGGTTAAAAGTAGACTGTTCTGCTGAAATACCAGAGCTGGTCTGGGGATGAGTGAGTGTCAGGATGGTAAAATCGCCAGCCAGTGTAGCCAAATGCTACACTGAGGGGAACAAGCACTCTAGGTTTTTGAATAAAGAATGACTTGAAATAAATATACTTGAGAAAGATTGTATTTTCAGGGCTACAGAGAAAGCAAGACCATAGGTTTTGTGCTACTTTAATAACCAAAGCAATTATTCAGGAGTAACGTATTGTTATGATTTTAACATCCTTATGCCATATTGGAAATCATAGCATATGATTCTTACCTTTCTATCTGGTACGAGAGAGGGCAAATTTTAATCAGATCATGGTTGGAAGTCAACTGAATTAATCTAAAAGCTCAATGTTTAAGAGGTCCAACTATGACATTCGATGGACCATAAGTCAAACCTATCCTCTGACCTAGTACATTAATCTTTAAAAACTTGTATGCCCTTTGTAAGCTTTGGCTTGATGATCATCATAATTGTAGTAGTTAATACATAAGTAGTTAATACATAATGATATCATAATGCATAATGGTAGTAGTTAATACATAAGGTTCTTTGAGTATTAAATGAGATAATGCCTGTGAATGGTTTAACACCATTCACTGCCTGGCATTGAATGAACACACAGTTAATGTTAATTATTGTCCTTGTATTAAGCAGTTTGTGACTCAGCATATCTTTAACCCAAACATATGGTAAATGAGTGTGCTTTTCAAATGTGCTTATAGACTATATTAGAATGTAACAAGCAAAAATATTAAAGAGCAAAATAAATATTTTCTACTTGCTTAAGATATAAAGTTCCAAATGTTTATTACTGAACAAGAAGTTTCCTCACTCAGGCAATAATTATACCCGAAGAAAGATGTACTGAGTATGCCTGTAACCATCCTGTCACATATTAATATATGCAACTGCCGCATGACGATCTCCATGTTCATGTCTGCCATAGAAAGTCATATTTTCCTGTAAAAACAACTCGGAACATGATGTGATTAACCTTTAGGTCTCCCCATCCCCTCCTCTCCAAGCCCACCTCACGCATGGCCTATGCTTCCTACTCATGTTCAGCCATCTGATTTCCATAACACCCACTCACTTCCACCAGCGGGCATTAGCATAACGGAGCTGTAGCCTGACTTTGATTGAAGCCAGCTTGGACTGAATACAGTATCAAAGCATAATTTAGCAGAAATCAAATCCAATTTACTGTGCATTGTATTTAAATTCTCAAAAATGCCGTTTCAAGGGAACAATACCAGACCTCTAATCTCAATTGACCTTTTCGTATTTGGGTCCACTTTCCTGGAAATCACACAACACGCTTTTCTTATAAAGCTATTGTTTTTAACTTGTAAGTATCCATCGAACACTGAATCCTACCACTGTTTTCTTCATCTCATTTCCTGTGATAGCTGTAACAATAAGGTATAATCACTTAACTGATTAAGCAACTATGTTATTATATCACAACCACAAAACATTTGTCTACCACTTTTGGGTTTTAGAGAAGATATAAATATGTATTTTATAGTCTTCTCTCTTGGAAAATGCGTACAAGAATTGCCATTTCTATTCTTCTGGAGTTTATAACTCAACCTCTTTAATGCACATTGGGTTTAAATGTGTGTTTGGAATTGTCATCTTGAGGACCCAATCATGGTTTTTTTATGTTTAATGAGAGTCATCATAGAAAATCCATTTTACGTGGAGCACACTTTGTGCTACCTTGCCGTATTGATAAACTACCACCTCTCTCCTTGCTCCCTCCCATTGGTGCCATCCGCTAAAACACCGTCTTTTCAAACCATTTTCACTGCCACCTGGCAGAAAGAGTGAAAATGTGAAATGTTAGCAGAAGAATTATTGATGCAGTTTTTCACTTTAAGACCTCAAAAATAAATTCCTTCAGCTGATAGCCCTTCACAGGAGGTTGCAGTATAGATTTTGAGCAGAGAGAGACTACAGAAGTAAAAGTGATTGATACGATTTGTTTTGGTGGTCCAATTGTAAGTGACAGTAGGAAAGGAAGTACATTTTCAGACATGGAAATACTCTTGAAAAAAAAATTTTTTTGCTTAGCTTTAAGATCTGTATTTTGTTTGTTTAATTTTTAAAATGATAAGGTGAGTCCAATTCCACCGAGAGCAATGCGGCTAAAGTTCTGATGACAAGAAACTATTTGGTACTTTAGAAATAGGGTGTGTTTTTAATAACATGGAATAAAAATACAATATAAATGAAAGTCACATAAAAGAATTCTTCATAGTGTGAAAAATACAAATACTGATAGTATTTTGTTAGGGGTTTTTAAAAAAAATCAATATTGGATGAAAACTCAAAAATTATGATTTCCTGGTCTTCTTAGGTCTTATCATTACTAGTAAGTGTTAATTTATAATATTCAGAATTCCTTTGTCCTTTCAGAGTTCTGGTGAAATGTTTTCTTAAGGTGCTTCTATAACTAACAGTTCTCAACTGATTTTCCGCCCTAAGTTGCTATGATTTTCTTACCTCGCATCTGTGCTTTCTCTTTTAGAAAAAGCACACTTTCTAAAACATAAATCTTATTACATCTTTCTTGCGTAAATATCTTTGAACAGATCTGCATAGTTTTGGGGCAAAATTTAAGCTCTTTCAGCATAAATTATCTGGCCTTAATTATATCACTTCTGCATCTCTGATTTTATTCTTTTTTTTTTTTTAAAGATTTTATTTATTTGACACAGAGAGTGATCACAAGTAGGCAGAGAGGTAGAGAGCGAGGGGGAAAGCAGGCTCCCTGCCGAGCAGAGAGCCCGATGTGGGCCTCCATCCCAGGACCCTGAGATCATGACCTGAGCTGAAGGCAGAGGCATAACCCACTGAGCCACCCAGGCGCTCTCTGATTTTATTCTTAAGGCCACGTACACTCCACTAACACATCCAGCCCCTCAAGTCTCTGCCTGGCGTCTGCTTCTCTCTTTCCAAGTAGCCTTACTCCTCTTCATCCAGTGAACTCTTATTTTTGCTTTAAAACACAACGCAAACATAGCCCTCTTCTTTCTTCATCATCTGGTCTATTTGCTGCTCTTCCAACCTTTCACACCCTGTACCCTCTGCTTTTTGTGTTACTATACAAACCATACTCTGCTCCATTTGTGTTTATTTACTTATTTACCTGGAAGTAACTGCCAATTTTTTTTTTTTTTTTACTTCCCATCCCTGTACCAAAGAGAATGTCTCATAATCTGTGGTCAGTCAGTGCATTTTGAATGAATAAATGAACGAATCATGTTTTCAGAAAAGTGGGGAGATAGTTGCGGTCATTTGCTAGTCCTTTTTGGGGGGCTGTGTTTTTGCAGATGGTTAAAATTGTAGGATCCAGATTCCAAAAGTGTTTTGTAAAATCACTTTTCTACTAAGAAGTTCTTAAAAATTTAAAAAATTAGGGGCGCCTGGGTGGCTCAGTGGGTTAAGCCGCTGCCTTCGGCTCAGGTCATGATCTCAGGGTCCTGGGATTGAGTCCCGCATCAGGCTCTCTGCTCAGCAGGGAGCCTGCTTTCTTCTCTCTCTTTCTCCCTGCCTCTCAGTGTACTTGTAATTTCTCTCTGTCAAATAAATAAATAAAAATCTTAAAAAAAATTAAATATAAGGAGGTATGTGCTTATGATTAAAGTGTAGATGTTAATTTTACTAAAGTAGATAGGTTGACAGATACAGAGTGAGCATAATATGCTTAAGACTATAGAATATATTTTCATTGTTTTCAGTGTTTTTTGGTGACTTCAATCAACTATTACATTTTAAAAATTAACTATTACATTTTAAAATTAACTATTACATTTAAATTATATAAAGAAGGACTGTATAGCACAAATGGGGCTCTAAGATTTTACTAACCAGGTAATATGAGCCAATTTAAATTCTTTCTAGTCCAAAGCAGTACAAATGAACAAATAAGGGATTGTGTGACTTTTATCAGACTGTTACATGATTTTTTTTATAATGAGGAATAAGCTAATTTACTCCATATTGACACTAAATTTATAATTTTTTTTTATAATGAGGAATAAGCTAATTTACTCCATATTGACACTAAATTTGTCTTTTATAGGATTAATAAGAAGCAGGAACTATATCTGATCTTTAAATTTTGCTTAATATGTATTATTTTCCTTGGATATTGGAGATAATAGAGACCAATCTTAAGCCTTTTTTGGTATAAATAATCTGGTGGTTTCATATCCTCCCTGAAAAATGGACATTGCAGTGTTTTAAGAGTTGTTCCCAAAGTAATTCTGTAACATTGATTTAATCTATCATTCCTATTAGAAAACAGGGAACAAAAATCAATGTATCTGCTGATTCACTGAAATTGTGTAGAAATAACAAGAAGATTGTAAGAAGCAAGTAATCTCCTGAAAATGCGAGGCAACATAAACCACATTCTGTTCAAATAGATTCATAAATCTGGCTTCTCCATCCCGTTAGACTGAGTCTACTGTTATCTATAGTTATAGAAGAAAATTTCACTTAGTAGATTTATCCCTGCTGTCCCTGGGGGATGTGTTGAATGGGTTGAGTTAGGAAGCAGAACACTACAAACTAAGTCACTGCAAATCTCAGTGAATTTAAAAAAAAATAATGCTGCTGCTGTTTCTATACTGCATTCTTATAAGCGTTAGCTCTTGGCTATATGTTTGAGGCTACCGTCCATTGACTTTGTTCTTGGACCTGCTCTTGTGTACTCCCAAAGGGCTGAAAGAGTTCTGGGTCAAGACTTCAACCGAACGTCATTTATTGTTCTAATTCTTCAGAGTTCAAATTTTAGGATGGTTCCCATGGCCAGCAGCTTTTAAAAATTAGAGTTGACTTTAAACTTTTTTTCGTCCTCCATTTCCTAGCAGGAGCGATGATTTAAAGTGTAAACAGATGATGAGAAAAGTCATGGAATAAAAGTGCTGTTTTCTTGTCAACAAGAGTGGGTTTCAGTGTGAAGAAGATGTCCTTGTGAAAACTAACAGTTATACTGTCTAGGGTCTTTCACTTGGCTCCCACTTTAAACTTGAACTTTCTCAGTATTCTTACCCTCCCCCGATCCCTTTAGTTTCTTGTCTATTGGAGTTCCTCATGCCCAGGTTTCATTATCGGTGCCTACATCATTTCCCTCATCTTCCCACCAGAGTTCCTATTTTACTGACTGATCTGCCTCCCTCACAATCCATACTATCTTCATTAGAGGGCTAAGATTTCCAATGATTTTGCTTTGCATCTGTCCCTTCTTAGTTTAGAAAGAACTTGAACAAAATCCCCACTTCGGTTTCTCAGGACTTTCTTAAGCCACATCCAAATCTATGTTTTTCAGCCCATGATGTTTATGCAACCGAGACCCTTCATTTCTGCCAGATTACACACTGTATGCTAGATGTGTTCTTGCTTCTTGCACTTTGCTCAGTAAGCTCCTTGCTTGGATTGTGCTCATTTTTCCACTTACCTAAACGCTGCCCTTTCCTCAAAGTCCCTGTAATGTGTATTTTCTGCTTAAAGCCTTTCACAGCTGCCATAACACGAAGGGGTCCTTTTCTCCCGAAGTCCCGTCACATTTCTTACATGTGCTATGATTGAAAGGCTCCTATGTCGTACTCTGAAACATGTCTATCATTGAACTTAGCATAGTCTTAGGTAATGTATACCTTGCTTTTGCTGTTGTCATCATCACGTTTTGTGTTTCCCATTAGTTTGTGAGTTCCTTGAAGACTGCAGGATAGATATATATATATTTTTTATCTCTGTATCCTTGTGTCCAGTAGGGGAACATAGCAATTGTCTGACTAATGCTTATTTATCTAAATGAAATGAATTAAGTATAATCAACCACTTTCAAACATGTCATTATATCGTTAGTTATCTTTGTATGTAATTCCCAGTTCATAATTCTTTGATGTCTTCAACACTTTAATTTGTAAATTCCAGAATATAAGCACTTTGAGGATAGGGATCATATTCTAAGGTTTCTGGTTTGCCTGCACGTAGAACAATGTCTTATAAATATTACAGGAATGGTCAATGTCTGTGAGTAGACTAATTTCAGAGGAAGGAGTATTTTGTAATTGTGTAATGAAGGGATTCTTTTTCACCTTTATCTATTCAAATCGCAAAACCAAATTGGGAAACCATATTTTTCTTTAAAAGACATTAGAATATCATGAAAAATCTATTTTCCTTTGCAAATATAAGGGTTACAGGATTATTATGTACAACATTTAGGAAGTATCTACTAATAAGTTTTCTTTTCTTACATTTGATAGAGAGTGCTTTTCTCCTTTCCCCACTGTGTTTTGAAAAATGCCTTAAAAAATAGAAAAAAAAAACATTAAAAACTGTGGTTTCTGTCTGGCTCTGAGTAGTCCATCTAGTACCAGATTTTCCCTTTGATATCTATTTCTTTGTCAGTGGTTGATATTTATACACTTTCTTTCCTTTTAAATTATAGCTCCTCCACAGTTTGTGGTTAGGCCAAGAGATCAAATTGTTGCTCAAGGTCGAACAGTGACATTTCCCTGTGAAACTAAAGGAAATCCACAGCCAGCTGTTTTTTGGCAAAAAGAAGGCAGCCAGGTGAGTGTGAACCTTGACTGCTTTTCTGAAATCTCTGAACTCTTCCTGTCTCTGGTGCTTCTCAAAGTTTGTCTCGCCTTTCCTGGTATCGATGTTGAATATATTTTATTTCTAAAAAAGAGAACAATTAAGTCTAAATAAGTGAGGTCTGGATATTCTAATAGAGTGTTCTGTATTTTCCACTGTTAATATCCAAAATTCTGTATTTTACATAGAATAGATACAACTCAGTGTAACTAAATCATCTTAAAAAGCCTGACTAAAACCTCCATAGCTATTAAAATCTCTGAACAGAAAAATAATTTTTACTTTCTGGCAGCAGGCTACATTGGGATTATAAAATGAGTTTCTACGTATAAAATGTTTAGAATATCCTACGTACATGTAAACCAGTCAAACAATATTTCCATTATCAATCCATCTAGAAGTGGCAATCCTTGTTCATAGAGAGATATTATAAATGCCTTTGTTTTATCATTAATTTAAGGATACTTCCATTTAAGAGTATTTAGTTCCATCATCCCGTCTGGATTTGTTCACAATGGGGTGAGATAGGAAATAACACATCATATACCAGAAGGCATCAGCACTTGCCTGGTCTTTGCTCTGCCCTAATTTGTCCACTTAAGACCCTCTGTCGGTAGCATGGCCTTTCTGACTCTGTTCAAAGTCAATTGGATATATGTGTTTTTTTTTTCCACGTTGGCAGTGTCCAACTTGGACAAGCATTTGGCCTCTAGGTTCTCAGGCAATGAATGGAATTTCCAGCTTAAACCGAAAACTGTTCTTTGCCTGAGAGCTTATCAGTGCATTCCTGAGGGACCTAGAGATATTTTTATTGCAGTGTTCCCAGAACCAACTTTCAGGAGGCATATAGTTCACAGGAAGAGACCTCAGCACCCTCTGTTGTTAGTCCACATTTTGGAAGAATTTCCTGGGGAGTAATGAAAACCTAATGGTTTAAGAGTTTTAAGTTTTAATGGTTTTTAAGAGTCCCAGGAAATCTAAAAACTTTACCAGAGATGGGAAAAATTTTAAACTATATTAAAAGAACCTGTTGATCAGAATTTATGTATGATTATCTGGGTAGAAAGGCATCAGGAGGAGCACCTGGGTGGCTCAGTTGGTTAAGTGTCTGCCTTTGGCTCAGGGCACGATCCCAAGATTCTGGGATCGAGCCCCACATGGGGCTCCCTGCTCAGCTGGGAGTCTGCTTCTCCTGCTCTCTCTGCTGTTCCCCCTGCTTGTGCTTTTTCTCTCTCACAAATAAAGAATCTTAAAAAAAAGAAAGAAAGAAAGAAAGGCATCAGGAAGTTCCCCCTTTGTCCTCATCTTCATACTATCATTCAGGCCCAGGCTGCCAGGACCTGAGGTCTCCCGCTGCCCAGATAGTAATGCCCAGCACCAAGGAGAGGTTCAACACCACTCTGGTCACCTCTGCCCCAAGACCCACACAGCACCTGAGAAGGCTGGGATGGGTGAATGCTGGCGAGCTCGGGTAGCTCGAAAGGACTTTTTCTCTTGCCCGCATCTCTTTCCCTCCACCCACCCTGGCTGCTTTGGGATCCATCAAAGTCACGCCTGCAAGCCACTGATAGGAAATGTAATGATTTGAATATATTACTTTTTATCAATTTTATAAATATAATATCTGAAGCAATTGGATTGTTGCAAATTTACACTTTAAATCTGTGTATTGAAAATAATAATAAATAAATAAATGAATCCATGTATTGAGTGAAATTCCATCATCCCATCTCATTACTATATAAATACAGCTGTATCATGTGTAAATCACATGCCCTAAAATAGCTCTGGGTTGACATAAGATATTGGATAACATGTGTATTGGACCTGTGGCCCCATAAACATGGTATTTACATATGCTACATTCTGCTTTAATGGTTTTTGAAGATAATCAAATTGGCATTAAAGAACTTCTTTTTCTGTTTTTTTGTTTGTGTGTTTTGTTTTGATAAAGTGGCAGGTAATTCCAGAGTTATCAGTCTCTGGAGAAAATTCTAGTTAGGTAATTTGATTTGATTATAATCTTAGGTCTGGTTTTCTTTCCTTCATGTATCTCGCTTGCATCGGAGAGAGGGGGGCAGAGAGAGAGAGGGAGACAGAGAGAGACTGTGAATAAGAACAAAAGAGAATTGCCTGAGGAAATTGTAAAGTTTCAAATTATGAATTAGAATATTAGGAAAAATAAATCGGTCTTACTGTCTCCAGTATCCAATTTTTACAGTGATCTATGACTCTCCATCAGTAGAGAGAGTTAAGAGCCTGGACTTAATGGTCCATATTCCTCAATATGTGCTGATAATGCCAATTAGCACTAATAGGATACCTAGGCACTTGAAGGCGAGAAGAGCTCTATAGAATTCCTGGGTTTTGCTTGTAATCCATTTTCTTGTGCCTGTGTCACACAAGCCGCGAATAAAGATGATGGGTTAACCTCAATCATATGCCATTTTCCATGTCAACGAATCATTTAGAAGGTGGACTGATATTACATTGTAGAGGAAGAGATCCCAGAGAGAATTAAGTCCATCTGATGTATTAGTGCTATGTAAATGAGTATTCTAATGGCTAATTGTAGGAAAGTGCATACTTTGAGTTATTGTATCATTTTCAAGTGGCTTTAAAATTTAGACCCTTCTCTTTTAGATGGTTTATTTCAGTAATATATTTGGATTCCACACGAGAATTAGCTTGTTCTCATATTGTTTCCTATGCATGAAAATGTCTAGCCTTATATAGTAATACAAGTTTTATAGGAGGCAATAGCATTTTGAAATTATATTCCTGACATGCTTGCAAACATCACTTCTTTTAGAAAGGGCTTAATAACGCGGTAATGTTTATGTAAAGTGGGCTTATAGTGTCACACTCAAATCTAATAAAGTGGACATCCATCATGTTGCAATAAAGAGAAGAGCTTCTAATTAAAGTAGGACATCATTCGCAGGATTAAAGTCATTTAGCGTAATTGAAAAGTGTTAATACCCTATTTTATCCTCTTCCATTGGTATTACTTCAAGGGTAAAAACATTTTAAGGTGAAAATGTGTCTTATGCCTTTAATTGAATGTTATTACCTCCTGATTGTAACGTATTGAAACTGTTTAATTACAAACCTGAAAAATTAATTACTATGTTGAGGAACAGATCCCAGAGGGTTATAATGTTCTTTTTTGTAAGTAAATACAACATAAAAATTGATATGTTCTTATTTATAATCCAACTTGGAAACATACCTCAATATGATTTGTTATACCCAGATGTTTTTCTTAATTGAACAACAGTAAAGCAACATAGGTCACCCAAGTTAACATTACTGCTCTCATACAGGAACTTTCGAAATTTTACGTTTGGGCTGCTTGTATTTAATGTGAGGTGTATTGTAAAGTAATTTTTCATAGAAAAGAAAGTCATATTGTGAAATTCTTTAAGGGCACATGCACACTTCAGAAACATTTGGCATCTTCTCTTTATTTTCAATGATTTGCTTCATCTTGCATAGATGGTAATATTTCTACCTAGCTCCTTTCAAAGCTATTACAATCTGCAGAAATTTTGTAGCAGGAATAGATTTGACTGTCTCTTTCTGTCAGTCCCAGCCACACACTAAGAAATTCAGATAATTAAGAAATTATTAAGAAATTAATAAGAAATTCAGATAATCACATCAAGTATTCAGAATGATTAGTGGAAACTCTATTTTGCATTTCTTAGTGATGTGCAGTTTATAAAACACGAGCATAGTTAATGTTACAGTCCCCGTTATCACAGTGTTTGGTGAGTCACATGAGCATTGTCAGGCCCATTTTACAGATGAGGAAATCATGTTTCAAAGATATTAAGTAACTGGCAGTAAGTCAGGGAGAAAGTAAAGGCTTAAGGTAAAGATCCAGGGGTTTTATTTTTATTTTTTCTTATTTTTTTTACAAGAGTTTACTTATTTGAGAGAGAGAGAGAGTATGTGTGTGCACACACAAGAGGGGGAGGTTCAAAGGGAGACAGATTAGCAGACTCCCCGATAAGCAGGGAGCCCTGCACAGGGCTTGATCCAAAGACCCCAAGATCATGACCTGAGCAGAAGGCAGAAACTTTTTTTTTTTTTTTTTTTTTTAGAGATTTTATTTATTTATCAGAAAGAGAGAGGGGGAGAGAGCGAGCACAGGCAGACAGAATGGCAGGCAGAGGCAGAGGGAGAAGCAGGCTCCCTGCTGAGCAAGGAGCCCGATGTGGGACTCGATCCCAGGACGCTGGGATCATGACCTGAGCCGAAGGCAGCTGCTTAACCAACTGAGCCACCCACGCGTCCCAGAAGGCAGAAACTTAACTGACGGAGCCACCCTGGTGCCCCAAGATCCATGGTTTTTAGATGATTATTCCTTCAGACTTCAGAAGACAGGCTGACTTCTTAAGGCATATTATTTTTCCATGATTTGGAGAAAGTTTCCCAGTGAAATTCACTATGTGGCATTTAATCATTTCAAGACCATATTTTTAGAAATAGGTATTTTCTTTTTCCTACCATATCACAGTAATTATAATAGCTATTGTTAATGTATTTTTCCTTCTATGTGGGAAAGATATTGATGAGATTGTGTTTCTTTCACAGAACTTGCTTTTTCCAAATCAACCCCAGCAACCCAACAGTAGATGCTCTGTTTCGCCAACCGGAGACCTCACAATTACCAACATTCAGCGCTCAGATGCGGGTTACTATATCTGCCAGGCCCTAACTGTGGCAGGAAGCATTTTAGCGAAAGCTCAACTGGAAGTTACTGATGGTGCGGTATTATTATTAGATTTGTCTTTGGAAAATAATAATTTTTATTTCAAGATCCATATTAACCAAGTGAAATTTTCTGAGTTGCTAAATGTGTAAATGAATGCTTATCTTCTAAGTTTGAATCTAGGTAAAAATAACATTGTTAATAGTTTCTAATTCTACAGGTACTGTTCCAAAGAAAAATATCAAAGACTGTCTATTTTATTTTAAAAAATACAGAGATTCTTTATTTTAAAGAAATGACCTCACATTCCCAGTGTATAGATATGTCATCTGTATATTTTTTAGTTTTATGCTGACATGATTGCTTCTAATGGATATTAATAATTTTATTTCATTAAAGAAGGAAGAGATATCATCTTTAATATTAGGGGAAACAGAGATGAGTTCTTAGTTAGCTAATCACATTATGACATCCTATGACTTTTTAATTATTCATTTGCTAAATTAAATTAAATAGCTTCCAAACTACTGATGGATGCTAAAATTGTTGGGGGATTTTTATTTGCACATTATGTACTATAAATCATAGCTGAGACACCTACATTTATAGTGATTGTTGAAAAGGATGTAAAGATCTCCATAATCTGTTTTTATTTCCCCAAGAGCTTATTTGTCGCCCTTGGTAGGTAGGAAACTTGAGATATTTTGTGAGTTTCCGAGCACAATTTTATCCGTGTTGTTTGATGTCTTAAACTAAAAATTCTCTCTTGTTCTCTTATGTTTGTGAGGTTTGTGGGGCTTTTGTTTTCTCTTGATGCTGGTTTCTGAGATCTAAGAACTCTGTTTTGTGACCTCTCTGATTCTTTTCCTTCTCTGCTCAAGAAATATGGTGCACTTTTATGCTATTCAAATTTACATATGGATTAAATGGTTATTTAAAATTAATACAAAGGAAATATTTTTTAATGTCTGTCCGTGGTGTTGCCTGATTCAGCACCATGTCAAGAATAGGAATAAATGGAACAGACAAACATTGACTGTAGGAACATTGAGTCGTTAATGGCTGTACCTGCTGATGTTGCAGAAATTTTACTGCCATGGAACTGAAAGAAGTCAGGTTCAAGGGTAACAGTGCTAAGAAATTCTTTCTTTAGATGGGCAATATCTTTGATCCTTCATATCTATGTATTTTTTAAAAGAAATAGAAGATAATTATTCATCTTTCTTAAGTCCTTATGCTTTCTACTGTTAGCAAAAATGTCCAGATATATATACACTGGGAAAAGAAGATATTCTGGCCAGAGCCTAAGTTATTTTTTGTATAGGAGAATAAAACAGTCTATGTTTAATAATGAAAACCTCTATTGTAACCTAGTTGCTTATATTATTTTACGAAAGACAGACTCTAAAATATTTCTAAATAAATAAATTGTTATGGGAAAAGGCAAGCCATATTTATAAGAAATGAAATTGATGAATTAGAAGAGCCAGAATATATGACAGATTCGCAGGGTTATTTCTGATGCAATGAAAGGAAAACTTTTGTTTTGAGAACTTGTGTTGGTTGATGACATAATCTCACAAAACAGTAGTTATTCCAGCTTTGTTTCTAAGGTCAAAATTAAAAGAGTAAAAACAAGTTTAAACCTGATAAGTGAGAGGACGGAACGGTTTGCTACAACTGGCTTGAATATTAATTCCTACATTGATTTTTACTTAAGTAAGCAATCACAAAGTCAAGATCCTTTTGCAAAAATATTGAATGAAGGTTATAGAATTATTGATTTTGACAGGAAAGATCTCTAACTTCAAGACCTAACCCCCCCCCACACACACACATTATTTATTACAAATAACTCTTTCTAAATACTAACTTGGTACATTGACTTATGACTTTAGCTTCTATTCATAGTTTTGTTGAGTTTTCAGATTGGTTAACAATTTAATGGTATGTGAGCTATCATTTTCATTTGCAACATTTTTTGGAGGGTGTGACCCAGGGCAATTTAGGGCCAGTTGAAATTCCACTGTAGAATAAAAAATGTATGTCATATTCAGAGAAACAAGCAAAACACGTAGAGCAGTGTTTCTGTTGCTACATTTTTGCACTTAGACTCCTTTCTTGGAGGTATTTTTAACTCAAGTGTTCATATAAGATGAGATTGCTAATGGTGATGAAATGTTCTGTTGAGTGATAATTTTACTGATTATAGATTGAATGAAGATGCTTCAATATACTTGAATTTCAAAATATCCTTTCAGAAGACCTTCTCATTAATTCGTTGGCACTGTTTATTTCTTCTTTCCTTCTGCTCTTTTTCTTTCAGAAAATTAGGAAATTATAATGAGAATTCTGAGTGCAACCAATAGCATCTAAAAGGACTAGAGAGAAGAAATTATTTATATATTATATTGACAACAAATGTCACACCATGATCTTATATAAATGGTTTATTGAGGATTTATAATGCATAGTTAGAGAAAACCAGGGAATTGTTCACAGATCACTGGAAACCCTAAATGTTCATTTAACCTTTAACCTCAGTGTCATGGAAACCTGCGGTCATCTTTCACCCATAACATCTTTGAAACTGAAAATTCCTTCTGGCGAGGAGATTTTCAATTACTTTATTGATCAAATTCATTAAAAAGACATTGAGCTACTCATTTGAGCAATAAAAAAGAAAGAAAGTAATTAGATGTCCTTGGCAATATCTAATGATTTCAGGGATATAAAAATAAAAACAGGTTATGAGAAGTTACCTGAATTCTGTAGAGATATTTAATTTGAAAAAAAGCAGTAAGAATAGTTAAAATTGAATAAATAGATTCTATTCTAATAATGTAGACAATGTAGACCCATTTTTCTCATTGAATTTAGAATTATTCATGTTTTGTGATTTACCCCTTCATTTTTGACCCATAAAGAAAATGAATTCCACGAATATTCAGGTTGGATATCGATTGTGTAGTATGGGTCAGAATTAATATAACATTGTATTTTCACATTATCTGAAGATTATTTTATTTACTTCTAAAATGAAGAATTTGATCAAGAAAATCATGAAAGATATAGTTCTAATTTTTATAAATAATACACAAACAAAATTTCATTTTTTTAGTTTTTTATAAGGTTTTTATATGTGTGCATAGACACACATACACATTTTAATACATATTTTGATGTAGTAGTTTAGGTTGATTAGAAGTTCATTGCATCTTGACATGCACATGCAGTAGATCTATTTCATAACTCCTATTTTAAATTAAAATTGTTTGGCTTTCTCGTGGTAGGCTGTAAAGGGGCTATTTAATTTAATGTTTTTCCCCCAAAACCACAAATCCTAATAATAAAGATGCTGCATATAGATTGGGAAATAGATAATCTGGTGGACAAAGGAGATTAGAGTATTAATGAGCAAAATGACATTTTGATAAGGTACATTGTAACACACACACAAAAAAACTTTATAGATACTTGTATAGATACTTTCTCCTCATTGTTGCTTAATAATCATTAAAATCCACAACTGTTTTTCCTTTCTGTGAAAGTTTTATGTTTATATGTGGTATACATATTTTGGTAATTATATAATAAACATAATATAAATATGCATAAATATTTTGAGTAATTAACCAAAATCCATGCAACTTTTTTTAGAACTTTCTCTTAACAAAGCCTTCCTTAGACCTGGACATGTCAGTTTTGTTATGAAGTGTTCTTCTAATGACTTCTGGATGAAAGTTTGCATCTTATTGACTCTTTCCATCATCCATTTAACTAATACTAACATGCTGCTATAATTCCTAAATCATTATGAAATACTTCCAAAGACACTGAAGATACTGTCATGAAACAATTTAATTACAAAAACACTTTCTTAAATTATTTGTTTTATTTATTTAATTTATTTTTTTAACTTAATCATGAATTGTGGAAATTTTACCCAGATGAACACAGGAATTGATATATATGTAAACACTGATTTTACATGAAAACCCTAATTTGTCATACCATAAATAGAGTATAACTAGATTACTGCTTCATTCTAAGGACTAGATAAATCCTATCACCCAGATCATAATACTGTAATCTAAGGCCCAGTGTCATAATCTTGGAAATAGTGTTTATATCTAGTAATTTAATATTAACCAACATATCATAGTCTATATATATGTACATGTATAAATATATATATAGAGAGAGCAAGGTGCTTTGAAGGGTGAAATTATGTATTATATGTATATTTATAGTGAAAACAAAGAAGAAAATTGTTTCTACCCATATGACATTCTATAGGCTTTCTTAAATATGCATGTAAGAGATAAAATGTACATTTTGTGAATAACTGCTATGAACTCTCCATATTTTTATTTTAATATGATAAATTCTTTCAACAATACTATAATGTCAGAATTTATTTTATTGTCATCTACCGTAGGTAATTCAGAGTAAGTTATAAACGATAGTATGTCCTCAGTAAATATGCTGTATATATATTATAGTATGTATAGATGATAGATACATAATGGGCATAGAATATGCAGGATAAATTATAGATAATATATATGTAATATGCATCTAATACTATAATATAAATTCTGAGAAGTTAAAATATACTGAAAATATCCTTATCCTTTAGTTTTGACAGATAGACCTCCACCCATAATTCTACAAGGCCCGGCCAACCAAACACTAGCAGTAGATGGTACAGCATTACTGAAATGTAAAGCTACTGGGGATCCTCTTCCTATAATTAGCTGGTTGAAGGAGGGATTTACTTTTCTGGGTAGAGATCCAAGAGCAACTATACAAGAACAAGGAACACTGCAGATTAAGAATTTACGGGTAAGTGATGCTTGACTTGTGTTTGGGTCTTCATTTCAACGTAAGTATTGCCCTCGGGGGAAGTGGCTTTGTAAACTTAAAATCTTCCATACTAGCATAGTTGCTGTACCTTTTATTATAGGCCCTGTTATTTCTTATTTCAAATTCATCATTTGATGAACTGATATTAGAAGGAAAGTCCTTATGTTAATGATAAGATCATAACAGAAACTTTTAATTCTTTCATTCCAACTTGTACGTATCCAATTAATAAAGCTGAAAATCTTAAACACATGAAGTTAATGATGGTAATGGGATATTTAAAGTAATTTGAAAGTGTCAGATCCTTCTGATTTACTGTCATGAACAAAGGGAGTTTGTAAAGAAATGTGGACAACTTGGCTTGGCCAAGCTATTATGTGAAAAACTGAAGAGATAAGACTGAGTACATAAAAGGTAGATTTGGCTAGTTGGTGGAAAATCTTACATTTTAGTTTAAGTTGCTGTAGAGTTTAGATTTAAGCCTGTGGGAAAGGACAAGTCATTACTGTTCTTTTATTGGAAGATGGTGACTATTCCTGCCAATTTAACAGATTAAACTTACTCCAGAAGCAACTCAAATGCCTCTTACTGAATATTGTATTACCTGTCTACTGTTTAACAATATCAGCAAACACTTAGAGGCTTAAAGCAACATACATTTATTTGTTTCTGTGGGGTTAGGAGCCTGGGTGTGACTTAGTTGGGTCTTCCACTTCTGGGTCTCACAAAGCGATAATCTGGTATCCGAGTTGTGGTCTCATCTGAAGATTGGGGATAAATTTGCTTCTAAGCAACGTGATTGCTGCAGCAATCAGTTCCAAATGGCCATCATACGGATTACCTCAGAATCTCGTTTGCTGTGGACCGGAGGTTGCCTTTAATTCCTTGCCATATTGATATTCCCATTTTGACTACTTGCTTCCTCAAAGTCAATGAGGAAGGGAGTCTCCTGGCAAGACAAGTATTATGACCTTATGTTACATAATCGCAAATGTGACATCCTGTCACCCTTGCCATCTTCTGTGGTCCAGAAGCAAGTCAACAGGTCCCACACACATTCGAGGGGAAGGATTGATTACACAAGGTGCGAGTACCAGATAGGGGCCACCTGCCCTCTATGAGTATATTCACTTTCATTCAACAAAATGTACAGAGCACCCCCTCCATGTGGGAATCACTATGCTAACACTGCAGAGTTTGCTAGAATAGTCAAAAGATTGGGAATGAGAGCCAGAATTAAGATAACTAATATAGTGCATGAAGAAAAATTAAATAAAAAAATATTTGGTGGAAAAGCAATTAGTAGAATCTGGTATCTGGGTAGAAATAGGAGCCAAGATTAAAACAACAACAACAGCAACAACACAAAACAAACAAACAACAACAACAAAACAAAAAACCAGAAAAACAATGCTGAATTTTACTATCTGGAAGCTAGGGAAGAAGTTAAAATATTTTTCACTACATGTATTTTCAATTGATTACAACATGGATTATTTCTTCTCTTAAAATACAAATATATTTATAGTTAATTATGTGTTTACTTGGTATTTATCAGTGTATCACCCAGATATTTACAAAAAAGGAAGGACTCTTTTTGTCGTATGTCCATGCACAAAGCACGCAAACCTTTGTTAATTTGTATATTTGTTAATAAAATTAATATTTAATGTTTTCTTTTTAATTTTGAGACATAGGCATTAATTATTGCTTGAATTAGGAAAAAATGCTGTCAAATTCAGTTAAAAGATAAATTAATACAGATTTTAGCCTATTTCTTTACTGATTCTGAATTAATTGCTAACCTTCTTTGAACAAATGGGAGTTATTAAAAAATTAATGCCACCTCTCCTTGAGTAAACACTTTCACCTCTCTCTTTGGGCTAAAGACAGACTTGGGCCATGGAGGTTAATGCATTTTCACTGTACCACTGAATTAAAAGGTGTGCTTGAATAGTCAAGATCCCCAGTAGTGTTTGAAAGAAGCAATTAAAGGTGGGTGCTTGATGATGTCAAACAAACTTCGAGCCCTGTGTCAGGCTTCTGAGTCGTGTCTCTGAGATGCAAGTTCCTGGGGGCTTGTCTGCAGCCAACCACGCAAGGAAAAAAGCAGGTGATGGAGTGTGCCAACGCATTAATCTCTTTTTAAAGCACTTGGTTAAGGATAAAGGAAAAGGAAAGAAGAGAGATGAAGCACTCATGACCCGAAAAGAAATTATTTAAAGTTAAAGGAATAAGAATAAAGGTAGTGATGATGATGGTTATTGAAGAGTGAGTTTTAGCAACGATATTTTGGCTTTTGATAGGGCTTTTGATAAACTCCAGTATGAAAATGTTGTTCTTTTTCTGACTGTCTTTAAAGGGAGATAAAAATGTGTTTTTACACTACTTCACTTGTATAGTCAAATGAGGGTTTCTATAGGTCATATTCCTTTGTGTCTCACTATTTCTTTCCTTTTTTTTTTTTTTTTTTTTGGTACTTAATGTGGGGTGGGGGGGCGGAAATAATGTGATGAACACTGTGTTCTCCTAGTCCAGCTAATTGGTAACTGAATCTGTATCTTTTGAGGAGTAGAATATTCCAATACTCATTAAAACCTACCTACCACCGCTAATGTCAGACTGTGTCTCTCCACAATGACAAGGAGATGCAGTTAAGAAGCATTACCTACATACCCTTCTTTAAGCATTTGCACATAATAACAAGTGCTACATTTTAGTTCAACAGCTATAATAAAATGCAAATTCTTTACTCTTTCACAGACCGCATTCAAATGAACATCGCATTAAAATCCAACCTTGGCTCATTATATTTAGTTTGTGAGTGATGCTTCTTAAATGGAGAGATTTCTAATGACTATAATGCACACACAGCCACGTGCAAAAGAATGGCTCTTTTGACAATGGCTATCCCCCATCATCCCGCTGTATAATAGAAGACAATTGTATGAAGATAATATGGCAGAGAACGGTGCTCAGAGCAGTTTGAAACTCAAGTTAAAATACATAATGACATTTAAAATCAATTAAAATGGTGGCCCAGCAGTAACATCCATGCACTAACGATGTACCTGAGAATCTATTGCGGAAGGTTGAGTCATCAATACACTTACTCTGTGGACCCAGAAGAGACTATATTCCGTGAACCCTCATATTTCATCAACAATTAGACTCATGTTCTTCACAGAATTTTAACTTTGCGTCATGTGACTTGCCTTATTCAGACTGGTGATCAGTTTCTCTTCCCAGTCTCATCTCTAAACCAGTGTGAATCAATCTGTTTCTACTGTAGGCCCACAGAACTCAACCACAAGGATTTTTGATATACACTTTTTCATTGATTGGTGCCTTTTGCCAAAGCATAGTCACAGAAATGTATACCTTGTATAGTTATAAAAGAGAACTTTTGATTATATTATCAACTACTTAAAGAAATCCTTTCCTGTTCTTCAGCTAATAATAAAAGCATTTTAAGTGATCAATGGAATGGCGGTTCTTAAATATGCTTTAAAGAGTGGGGCATGAGATTATTTGCTTGGTCCCTTTCGGCTCTAAACTGCAGGGATTCCTTAGACATGGTTTGTGTGTTTATGATATAATTTTATCTCATTCTCTGTCACACTACTAAAATCTAAATATAAGTGAATACCAGTCTATTTGAAGGGAGCGACCTGTTTGGTTTTTTTTTCCTTCACTTTTCTCCATGTCTTAAAAAAAAAAAGTCAGCCACCTGGTATCACAATCCTTATTGACGCTGAGTGCATTTTGTCCATTGAAATATAATGTATTAAGGTGGAAAAGATAGTTTTGCATTACTGATCTCTGAATATTTATAGGATTCTGAAAAATTCTGTCGTGAGTTGTCCATATGTGACTCTGACACAGCGAAACCCCATTGTAAATTGGAGTTATACGAAGATAAAGGTATTACATTGGAGGGAAGAGGAACAGACAAATTGAGTTTACCAGACAAATAACATTTAGTTGTTGAAATACAAAAAAAACAATCATTCAATTCCTGTTATGAATAAATAATATTATATGAGTTGATTAATATTTTGTGTGCACATATGATTGACTAATGAACAATTTGGACAGCCAAATGATACATCACATTTTAAGAAATGAAATATTACCTCCTTGAGATTAAGTACTCTACAAATTAATTAAAATAATTGAATTGTCTCCCTTTGTTGCACACTAGATTTCTGATACTGGTACTTACACTTGTGTGGCTACAAGTTCAAGTGGGGAGACTTCGTGGAGTGCTGTGCTGGACGTGACAGGTGAGTCCTTGGGAATGATCTCAACAGAAGAAATCTTGAGCCCATTTCAGTAATTAGTTCGTCATCAAATAACAATCAAATAATCAAAATTTTAAATTCACTGACTACAAAAATGAAGTCATATGCCACTTTTTAATTTCTCCACATGACATTGCATATATGCAGCTTGATACATTTGTCCTCGATAAACTTATTTCCTCTACCTCAAGAGCAAGCAATTCTAGTGATCTTGCATGAAAGTAAACATTTAATAACATGTAGGAAAGGCAAGTATTCATTTACATACTATTGACTCATGAAGATGAATTGCTCGTTGTCTAGGTCAACTTCTTTAATAGACCATTTTCCTTCTGTTAAGTGTTATGGCATCTTATGCAATCAGGAATGAAGTATTTTCTGTTTGTCCTCTATAGAATCTGGAGCAACAATCAGTAAAAATTATGACTTAAGTGACCTGCCAGGGTCACCATCCAAACCACAGGTCACTGATGTTACTAAGAACAGTGTCACCTTGTCCTGGCAACCAGGTACCCCTGGAGCCCTTCCAGCAAGTGCATATATCATTGAGGCTTTCAGGTATGGGACAGTTCCTTTTTTTTTTTTTTCTCCATTGGGTTGTTGCTTAAGCTCCTATATCCTAAAATCTCACGTGAGCTATCCTGCTGTTTTATCTTAAGAACATGTTTAACAATTCATTTTAAGTATTTATCTGATTTTATTCAAGAATAGACCTCTAGTTGGTTTTTTTCCACTTATAACTTGATAATAGGACTAAATATGCATTACCCACCCCTAAGTCTATGGGGATCTAGCTCAACACCTAACCACTTAGCTCCTTTCTTTACTCTGACCATTGTTAAGACTTAAGATGAGAATTTGTCATTAGAACTAGGCTGAAAATAATTGAATTAGGCTGGACACTTTTTAAGTTCTGCATTGTTTATTGGGGCATGGAATCCTGGAAACTTGCTTTCTCATAATTACAGCAGAATTTAAAATAGTTCCACTGTTTTTGTGCTATATATTTTAGTGAAGCTTTGGGGTATGCCTAAGAAAAAAATGAAAAGCTACAATTAAAGAATTGATTCCATGCACTTCTGGTTGCTGAAAGGAAAAAATATGTCCAATTGTTACTTGAAAAAATTGTCATTAATATAAGGATATAGACTATACATTAGCAAATGTCATGATGAAGTCATTGTGAGAATTTGATAAAATACTTACACATATGGGAAAATGAAGTTTGTATTGTTTCAATGTTCTTTTATTTGCTTTTATAAAGATAGCAATAGCACCTGTCATTTTAAAGCATTAGGACAAACCATTACTTTCGTTTTAGGCTTCCCTAATCTATTTAAGGTAACGATCAACAAATACATCATTTCCAACTTTCAAAAGACAGCTTTTCTATAATTTTCATGCTTTGACGTATAAGAACTTTTGAAAAGTGAACGGGCAGCCCTGAAAAATCCCATTCTTTCCTCATTATGAACAAAAGCAGCATTTGACCTTAGACAAAGTTTTCTAAATGGGCATCCCATCTCTGGCGGGCTGTTAAGGGGTCTCCACATCTAGATTCAGAGGTATTTCACCATTTGAAGATGAGAAATCACATACTGTATAATGTACAATTTTATTAAAAATGTGACCATAGGAAAATATTCCTTACATGCTTCCTTTCTTCTTTTACAGATATGTAGTTTTAGAAGGCTCTATTATAATATTGCATGTGGAATTGATGCAAAAGAAAACACACCTTGTAACAGGAAAATGTATTGGCATAATTTACTCTGTAGTCCATTTATTCTTTCTACAGGTTAATTCTTTTCAAGGTATATATACATACATTCACGAGGACCATATTTATTGTATAAACTTGATGTTGTGATCTTGGCCTCTGTTCCTTTTACAGGTATTCATTTAGTGGGCTGCTGTGCATTAGCAACGGGCTGTCACATCTCCTGGGCTGAGTTTAATTTTGTTGTGCATGGCACTTCCGTTAGGTGGGCTCGGCTTTGTTGTTGAATAAACCGAAATCATCCAAATGTTTCATTTATTGGGCTTAACACTTCAAGTGTTGTGCGTGTGTGTGTTTAATTTTCAGCCATTAACTTTTGTCATTGATACCCAACTCCATTGCCGATACCTTCACGACTGGTCTTTAAATGAAAGTTCTGTTCCTGTTTCAGCCAATCGGTGAGCAACAGCTGGCAGACGGTGGCAAACCATGTAAAGACCACACTCTACACAGTGAGGGGATTGCGGCCCAATACGATCTATTTATTCATGGTCAGAGCGATCAACCCCCAAGGTCTCAGTGACCCAAGTCCCATGTCAGATCCCGTGCGCACACAAGGTAATTTCAAGGGCTGTAAACGTGACTGGTTCTGGAAGGAGGCGTTCAGCAGCAATTTAAGAACAAAGGGATTGCCTGAGGAAAGAGAAATGTGTCTACCTTACCTGTTACAAGGATTCTTTAGACTCAATACAGGGAAGGAGAAGGGAACTTGCTGTTCACCTTGGTAAATGAGTCCTCCTCTCGGAGCTGCCAGGGTCTGTTGAGTAAAAAATAAATAAATAAACAAAATAATTGTTTACATTTACGTAGTAAATCAGCTAAGTTAGGACTTTACTATATTTCAAAAGGAGGAAACTGGTCTCCTTTGAAAGTTAATGATACAATGCAAAAAGTGATCTTTAATGGATCTAATGCCCAGATGGGGATATCAAAATTACCCCTATTGTTTAAGAATTCTATTTGTATAGCACAGTGGGTCTCCAGGCAGAGCTCCCACGGGAGCAGCAGCTGCATCCCCTAGGACCACGGTAGAATTTCAGTCTCAGGCCCCAGCTCAGAAGCTCTGGGGGTACCGCCCAGCAGTCTGTGTTAGGGTGCTCTCTGGGAGATGATTCTGCTCAAGTTTGACAAGCATTCCTGCAGTGGGTGAGCTTTTTGTTTTTGTTGTTGTTTGTTTTGTTTCATTTTTTTTTTTTTTTATCAGACCAGGTTAGTTTAAAGGAGCAATTTGTTTCCGAAAGGAATAAATCAGGTTTTCTTCCGGAGGTATACAATTCTTTTGACTGATTAAAAAAAATCAAAAACAAAACAGATGGGCAAAGGGAAAAGAGAGAAATCAAGAAACAGACTCTTAATTTAGAGAACAAACTGACAGTTACCAGGAGGAGGTGGGGGATGGGTGAAATCTGTGTTGGGGATTAAGGACCGCCCATGCTGTCATAAGCCCTGGGTGAGGAACTGTGCCATCACTCTGTCCTACACCTGAAACTAACAGGACACTGTATGCTAACTACCTGGAATGGAAATAAAAACTTGAACACGCAGAATATTATAATTTCAAAACTGAAGATCTTTCTTCTCAAATTAAGAATCACTGGAGTCGAGGGGTTAAAACAGGATGCTGCATTATAAATTCCCTTCCTACTAGTTCATGGGGGGAATTAATAAAACAGACCTTGTGGCTTTATTATTGGTTACGACTGACTTCCCGCAGGGTTCTTGAGAAAGGGTTAATTATTTCCTATTTGTAAAAGGCTTTGAACAAGATATAATTCAAAGTAGTATTTTTATGCAATGAAAAGCACCATACAGCCATAAAAATATTATTATAATTACAATGTAGTGCCGTGATAGTAACTCGCACGTTCTTATAACAGAGAAGGGCGCCTTAAAGGAATCGAGTGAAATAGTCCCCACGTGATTTTAGAACGTTGCTGACATGATGACAGTCAGGGGAGGAGGGAATGTCACTTCTCTATTGTTCTCTAAGCAGTAATGTGATTAATTTTCCATGATGATAAAGGGCCTGTAGGTAAAGAACCTGTCTCCAGAAAATAAAAAGTACAACAAGAAATTTGAAGATCTGAAACTGGTTATATTTTTACTTTGCTTGGATCCAGTTGCTTTCAGTGGGCCTGAATTTAATGAGTAAATTAAATTATGGAACCTGAAGATGTTTGTGGCTTTAACTCAAGAAATCAGAGTACCGGGGTCATTTTTACCAGTGTAGACAGAAACAGTTTTTGTGTGTAGCTCTAATGGAAGGCGAGAGAGATCACAGAGTAGGGAAGACTTTGGGTGTGATTATACCCGGCAGACCTTCCTGATCATTCAGTAACTCTGCCAGTCACTAAATCTTGGCTCATAAAATAACTTCTCGGTGAAGAGGTCCAAAAAGATGAATGAGAAGTTGTTTGTGATCTGGCTTGATCCAGCTGAGAGACTATATAGAGCAAAAGACTTATGTTCTCTTAACAGATATTTATTTATTTATTTATTTATTTGTTTGTTTGTTTGTTTTAAATATTTTATTTATTGACAGAGAGAGAGAGATCACAAGTAAGCAGAGAAGCAAGCAGAGAGAGAGGAGGAAGCAGGCTCTACTGAGCCACCCAGGCGCCCCACTTAACAGATATTTAATAGGAAAACTCATGTTGTGTGTTTGAATGTCAGTTTCATTTTTTGACACAACACTTTCAGCAGCTTTGCATTCTGCGAAGCACTTCTTTTCAAAGGACACTTTGCTGTGTGAGGTCTTATTTTGAAAGTTATTAAGTACCATAGAATTTGGAATTCTTTGGGAAGGCAGCAAATAATTGTAGCGTTAACATCACAGTAGACACAGATATGTCAGCAAAGGTTAATATTATTCACATATTATTAATATTTTTTTTTCTGGATCAAGTAGAATAGCTCTGCTATTTATGTTAAGGATGAAAAACAGTGGAACTGGGGAGAAAAATTCACCAAAACCTGGTTCCCAATTATTTATGTCCCAGTTTTTTCGCTCATTTTTTTTATCGTTTATATTATACATTTTCCAAAAATAGCAAATATATATCCTGAGTCATGAGATAAGTTTGTGATTTACTCAAATCGGTACAGACGGTTGGAAAACAATAGAAGAGGTTTAAGGTATTTTAATCCTGCTATTTTAATTAAAATCAAATTTGGGAATTAATGATATAAATTCCAAATATTAAATAAAAGCAACACTTTCATTATAAACTATATGTAATACCAATGTCAAATATCATTATATTAATTTTTTTTTCATTTTTTAAATTTTATTTTTTTTTTTTTTCAGTGTTCCAAAATTCATTGCTTAAGCACCACACCCAGTGCTCCATGCAGTGCCCTCCACAATACCCACCACTGGGCTCACCCCACCCCCCCACCCCACCCCCACCCCTCCAAAACCCTCAGTTTATCTCTCAGAGTCCACAGTCTCTCATGATTTATCTCCCCCTCTGATTATATTATATGCATTCTTCCACATCACACTAAGGTCCTTGAGAATTTTCTTTTCTGTTTGTTTTTTTTTTAAATTTTTTTAGTATAGCTGACATACAATATTATATTGGTTTCAGGCATATAACATGGTGATTCAACTTCTCTCTGTGTTATCCTATGCTCACCGCAAGTGCAGCTACCGTCTGTCACTATTCAATGCTATTACAATATCATTGACTATGTTTCCTGTGCTGCGGCTTTAAAGAAATATTTATTTGATTTTAAATTCGAGTGTAATTGATATTCAGTATTATATTCATTTTAGGTATACCATCTAATGATTCAGTAATTCTATACATTACTCATTGCTCATCATAGTACATGTACTCTTTTTCTTTGTTTAAAGATTTTCTTTATTTATTTGACAGACAGATCACAATTAGGCAGAGAGGCCGGCAGAGAGAGAGGAAGGGAAGCAGGCAAACCTGCCCAGCAGAGAGCCCGATGAGGGGCTCGATCCCAGGACCCTGGGACCATGACCCGAGCCAAAGGCAGAGGCTTTAACCCACTGAGCTACCCAGGCGCCCCAGTACATGTACTCTGAGTCCTCTTCTTCTATTTCGCCCATCTCCCTCTTCGCTCTGGAAACTACCAGTTTGTTTTCTACCCTATGCTGTGGGTTTTATTCCATGACTTACTCATTCCATTACTGGAAGCCTATACCTCTCACTCCCTTTCACCCATTTGCCCATCCTTCTGCTCCCTCCCCTATGTAGGTCCCAGTTTTTTAGTGCATCCAATTTAAATTATGGCTGAGATATGCACTTTACAAGTATTTTTGCCGGAGTGTTGCATTGTGGCTCGAGAAAATAGGAGAAAACAGGATTAAGAAAATCAATTATTTTAAATGAGGCTTCCTTCCTTAAAAGATAGCTGGAGGAAAAAAAAATCAACTTAACATTGCAGTGCAACAGTTAGCGTAGTTGATTTGAGTTTGTGTGAAATTCAGTATTTGATATCAATTTGATGAACTCAGAAGTCTATGATTTCTCTCTATTTTTTTCTTAATGGGCACACAGAATATAAACCATTATATGAAACAGGAGACTAGTATTATGGGAATGGTGAATACTGGGACAGCTGAACAATGTATGACTGAGCATATAGGATTCTAAATATTGTAATTCTGTCTCCTTCTCCCTTCCCCCAATCACTTCCAAAAACAGCCGAATTCTTTTTCTTTTTTTTTTTGATCAGATATTAAAGTTCTGTTCAAAATTGATTACTTTAGAACATTTAAAAAGTATCCTAAATTTTTCAGAAGTATTTTTGTAAATTTGGGGGCTTTTTCCTCTTCTTTCCCTCACTTTGTTAACCTTTAGTGACATAATTCACTTCCCACGTCTCCCTCATCACTTTCTTTTCCATGCTTCCAGTCTGGAATACGTCAAGGAGTAACAACATACAATCTACCAATTGGGACAAGGGATTGAACAAATTCCTAAACAGCAGTTTTCAGAGATAGCTCCATTAACTACTCGGGAAAGTCCTCCAATATGCCAACATCTGTAGAAAACTGATGTTTCTAGAGACGTCTTGTGGCACATACTTCGTTCTTTAATAAGCAAATAATAGATCTTCCACAACAATGTGTTTGAAGGGAGTGAGAGATTACAAACACTTTTATTAATTTTATTTTAGTAGAGATAAATATCGTCTCTCAAATTAGGTCCTAGCAGGGATGGTATGTATATAAATACGCTTTAATGTTTTTTGTCACAAAGTTTTGTTTTTTGCCCTACAATTATTTCTAATGACCTAATGGCTTGTGTAATACACATTAAAATTTTACTAGGAATTTTTAAATTTTGGGAATGGTTATCTCTGTAGATATCAGCCCACCAGCACAAGGAGTGGACCATAGACAAGTACAGAAAGAACTAGGAGATGTCATTGTCCGTCTTCATACTCCAGTTGTGTTGACTCCCACCACAGTTCAAGTCACGTGGACGGTAAGTTTTCAAAAGCAATTTTAATGGCAGTTTCTTTTATTCCTTCAAGAAAACAAACCAAAGATGGAAAAAGTGAATCCACAAACAAATAGTAATGGAAACCCTCACCATTTAAAATCAAGTTGTAATTAATGGCAAAAAAGAAAAATATTCCATAGAATGAAAGAGTAGAATAAAAATAGATCGATTGCAATAGAACCATGGCATGTTTCTTCTTCTTATTTTTTCACAGCTTTCTTGAGATATAATTACCATATCAGAGTTAGAATGGACAACTCTGTTTGGGTATATTTACAGAATTGTGCAATCATCATCAGAATCTGGTTTTAGAACGTTTCGTCATCTGAAAATGTAACCCTGTGTTCATTGCAGCGTGCCTCCTCCATTCCCCCGCTTTAGCTCTTTGCCCCCACTAATCTACTTTTTGTCATAGATTTGCCTCTTCCTTTGCTATGAATGAAATCATGCAATTTGTGATCTTTTGTGTCTGGCTTCTTTCACTCAATGTAATGTTTTTGAGGTTCAACCATGTTATAATATCTAACAGTTCTTTGTTCCTTTTTACTACTGAATAGCATCCTACAGATATATCGTATCCTCTGCCTTCTCATCAGCTGATGCCCTTTTCAGTTGGTTCTAGTTGTGGCTAACATGAATCAGGGAGCTATAAACATTTGAGAACAAGTTGACATATGTTTTCATTTTGCTTGGTATCTACCTAGGAATTGCTGAGTAAAATGATAACTCTCAAACATTTGGATAAACTGCCCAAATGTTTTCCCAAGTGGTTCTACCATCTTATGTTTCCACCAGTTTCTTCCACACCCTTGCCAGATTCTCTCACATCCTCCTCAACACTTGTTATTCTTTCTTTTTTGACTCTAACTGTTCTCGTGGGTGTGGAGTGGAATATCCTTGTGGTTTTGATTTGCATTTCCTTAATGACTAGTGATATTTTCCATTTTTTCAGGTGCGTGAGCATTTGTATATCTTCTTTAGAGAATATATTCAAATTCTTTGCTCATTTTTAAGTTAGGTTGTTCATCCTTATTATAGACTTGTGTTTTTTTATAAAGTGGATACAAACTCCTTATCAGATATATGGTTGGTAAATATTTTCTCTCAGTCCGTGGGTTGTTTTTGTTTGTTTGTTTTTGTTTTTGTTTTTTAAAGATTTATCTGAGAGAGAGAGCATGCATGAGAGAGAGAATGTGCACAAGTGGGCACGGGGTAGAGCGAGAGGGAGAAGCAGATCTCTTTGCTGAGCAGGGAAACAATGTGGGACTTGATCCCAGGACCGTGAGATCATGACCTGAGCTGAAGGCAGATGCTTAACTGACTGAGCCACCCAGGCTCTCAGGTTTTACTTTCTTAATGATGTCATTTGAAGCACAAAACAATTTAATTTGATAAAGTTTTCTTCTAAATTTAAATAAATCATCTGTACATTCCTTTAGCTGTATCTTGTATAATAGCACCAAAACATGAATATAATTTTAATAATATGACTTACATACTAAAAAGCTAATGTAAGAGTAATTACTTACAATCACATTGTTTCTGATTCCATTTTAAACATTATTTTGCATAGGTTTATTCTGTTTTCTGCACAAAATGATTTCTGTTCTCCTGTTCCCATGGAGGGTGCATACAAAATGACCTCATCATTTTTCCATTGACACACAGTAGGGGTATTATCTGCCTTGCCTCTTCCATCTCTCTGTGCCTTTAACCAAATATAAAACTAGCAAAGCCAAGGAAAGAATTATATTTTTAATAGCAGATTTTTCCTCATTCTCAGTTGAAAAGTCTTTCTCTACTCTGTTGGGAGTTTCAAAGGGGCTCTTTTAAGGGGCTTCTAAATGTGGAAATTATTTGAGTAAGAATCAAAGTCATTATGTTTATGAAGTTAATCACTTTAAAAGTCACTGAGTTTAAAAGAACAAATCGAATTAGATCAAAATTGCAGGTCTGTAGTCTGGGAGTTCTTCCAGGAGAGGAACCTTGTCATCTTCATCTCTGCATCCCACAAAGCTTGTCATGACTAGTTTGCATATCTCTCTCTCTCTCATGAGGTTGAGTTCTGTGAGTCTGGAGCCCATGTTTTTCATTTTAGTTTCTCCTGAGCAGAACATCTGTTATAAAATACCCTCTCAATAACAGTCTGTTGAATGATCAAATCAGTTGTTTTTAGACCCTTGTATTTTTGTTTTTAAAAAAGAGAGTGTTCAATTAGATCACAGGCTATTGTTCCCCGTGAATTTGTAGTTAAACGTGAAATTAAGTATGTGTTTGAGAGGTCAGTTTAGTGAAGTAAAGTCGGACTAGGGGTGTGGTCTGTTGCCAAAGAAATTATAACCAAATGCTTTATTTCCATGCCATATTTTCAACTTCCTAAATGTGCATGGTCTTTAAAGTATTACGTTTTTAGTATTTGAGTTACAGATGTGTTATTGGAGGAGAGAAATAAATTCCCCAACCTATGGAGTCAGACATGCTGCCAGCTGAGGTGGTTTACCAAGGCTAATCTTGAAGGAACAATAGTTAGCCAGGGCTGCTTTCTCAAAGTGACTGCTCTTATGACGAGGGTAGGCAAAAATGATAAGACATGACTGTTTCAAGAGAAAATAGCAATAAATCTGGTTTTTTAAAAAAGCAGTTATTCTAAAAAATTAAAAATGTTTTAAAAAAGGTTATTCTAGTGTGTGTGGTGGGGGGTGTTTTTGTTCAAGGACAAAAAAATCACAGATCCTTTGCCCCTTTAACATAACAGCTACTGAAAGTGAAAGTGTCCATTGGCAAACTAGAATTTCAGAATTTGCCTTTATCCGCACTCATCCTTAACAGGCTAAGCCCAACAAAGAAAATTCACTTCGAGTTTTCAGTTTGGATGGATTTTTTTTTTTTTTTTAATAGAAAAGATGGTGGTAAGCACACATTTTAATGGAATGTGGTTTCAATTCAATGGTGTTGTGCAATTTCCTCTCTGGTCACATACGGACTACATGCGGATCCCTTACTTACCAATGATGCTTTATCATTGTGCGTCCCTGAAACTTGCAAAGTTCTTTAACTTATAATAGTTACTTAATTGTCTCTAGGCCCTTCTAATATGAATACTGTTGAGTGAAATAAGAAAACTGGGGCTGAGAAAATTTAAAAGGCTGAGCTATAACTCACTTGCAACATTATGACTGGATGATGGAAATTTGTTTCATTTCATTTTTCTCCCCGAAAACAATGCTTTTTTGTTCATATTTCAGAAAGTACAGATTCTTTTTTTAAATTCTACAGACCCATGGATTTGTGGCCAGACTCTGATTATAATCAACACTAAAGAAAATTCTCCTTCTTATAAACAGAATGTTAATAAAACTAGTAACAAGCATCTGGTTTAACTTGAAAGTGACCACCTGTCAAAATGTGCACCAACCACAAGTCAGTGCTATAGAACACATATGCAATAAAAATCCCACCTATTTTTTTTAAAGGTAGTGTTCAGCATTTTCATTTTTGCTTCCACCTGTAACAACAACTTTTCTTCTGAAAAAGAAGTTACTGCAACTGCACAAAATCAAGTTAAACTCTTTAGTTATTAAGTAGGCCATTAGAATATAGGGGTTGAAAGCAGCGTACAATGAAGCGAGCAAGGCAATGTTGTGTAGTAAACATTAGCTTCATAAAGTCCCTAAAACACTTAATTAATGAAAACCAAACATGGATAAAACCAATTTACCCTGATTTACAGACTCTCTTCATCTGGAAACAGCTGCTTAATGTTCTTCTTAAAAACACAGCTTGCTTCTTTCAGTATTAACAAGCTATTATTGTGAGTTATGTCTTTCTTTCAGTATATAAATTCACTTAAAGCGAATGCCGAGAAGTTTATAAAATGCCAGTTTAATGTTGTTTTAACATATGCTGCAAGGAATTTTTGAACATTGACAGTTTTGATTAAAGGCACCTCTCTTTGGCTCTCATAAATTTAACTTTTTGCTTTTGAGCTGCCTTGCTTTATAATGTCAGAACAACGGCTTTTCAAAAACTACATCTGTTGGTACAAACACAAGCTGGTAGCATGTATGAAGGTTCAAAGATTGCGAGCTTTGGCATCAGAGCTGGGCGAACTTTCTCTTGGCAGAGCCTGCTGTAAGTGTAGCCCCAATTCCAGAGAATCTTTGAGGGTAAGAATGCTGTCAGGTGGACGAAGGCATTCTTAGTTGTTAAGGCTCATCTGCGAAGCTAGAATGAGCTATACATAGAAGCACATAAGCTCAGGCCCACCAGCTTCATGGACTCTCTAGCTTGGACATTCTGAATACAGAAAAATGTCCCTTTGTTCCACCGTCTTTTTTTTTTTTTTAAAGACTTTATTTATTCATTTGACAGAAAGAGAGAGAGATCACAAGTAGGCAGAGGGGGCAGGGAGGAAGCAGGCTTCCTGAGCAGAGAGCCCGATGCGGGGCTAGATCCCAGGACCCTGAGATCATGACCTGAGCTGAAGGCATAGGCTTAACCCACTGAGCCACCCAGACACCCCAAGTTCCATTCTCTTTTGATTGAGGTTCGTTAAGTTTCCAACTCCCACTTAAACATAATTTTAAAATGCTACAACTGGAGAATAAATGGTAGAGGTTAATATGTGGAACTGGGGTGCCTGAGTGGCTCAGTCAGATGAACTTCTTGCTCTTGATTGTGGCTCTGGTCTTGATCTCAGGGTTCTGGGATCCAACCCCTAGTGGGGCTCTGAGCTCAGCGCAGAGTCTGCTTGGCGTTCCTGTCTTCTTCCTCCTCTGGCCCTGCCCCCATTCATGTATGCATGCTCTCTCTCTCTCTCTCTCTCTCAAATAAATAAATAAATAATTCTTTTTAAAAAGCAGTTAATACATGAGACAATACGTTTTATTCATAGTGTGTTAACAGCTGGATAAAGAAATTTTTTAAAAGTTGAAATAGCCATTTTTCATCATCTCCTTCTCTGTTTCTTCTCTCCCCAACCTTCCGGAAATGAGGTTTTCCATCTCTTCTCCATTAAATTTTACCCTGTATCTGACAGTGAAATTTATCAAGTTAAAGGCTTCTTGGAATATGTTATTAAGCTACAATATATGCAAAATTAATTGAAGAAGTTTCTGTTATAGTTATTTTTTTAAATCAAGCAATTCTGGAAAAATGGCAAGACATTCACAAAGTTTAAAGTGGTAAAAATCCTTTTCTTCCTGAAGAAGAAACAATGGTAAAACTTCAATAGAGATTGTCGAATAAATGTGTAAGGACGTGTTTTATTTTTAGCTTGCATTTTTAATATATTCGGTTTTCATGTAATTTTTATGACTGAACAAAACAGCATTTTCACATTTTTACTTGATATGATATTCAGATTCAAAAATCTGACTTTCATTAAAAACAGCTGCTTATCCTCTATACCTTTAAGTGAATGAAAGGATAAAAAAAATTGTGAAATTGTGCCAATAGTGGGACTCTTGAAGGAGCCAGAAACTGATAAGCTAATAAGTCTTTCATTTCATATTTGCTAGTGGGTATAAGCTTTTCAAATGCCTTTAAAATAGATGCTCTAACTTCACAACTCCTCGTCTTCTCATACACTTCCTCCAGGCATAGACATTTATATGGGCTGTTTCTACACTTCTTCCTCTGGAATAAATAGTCCTACTTTCCTTGCAGAACTCAGCACTAGTTCTTTTTCCCCTTCCTGATTCTATCAACGTCCTCTCCCCTCCAGGCTTCCTTAACTCCTTGTCCATCTCATTCATAACATTTGCTTATGGATATTAGTTATGAATGTAACTTGACTAGTAACTTGATTAGTAGGAACTCAAATGACTGGAGGGAGCAAAGGTATTAATGAATAGACAAAGACAAGAATGGAAATTCCTGAGCAATAACACATTACATGTCCAACCATAAAAATAGGAACTGTGGAATATAGAAGAATGATGAGAAGTGAAGCTAGACAAATTGGCATGTCTAGGCCTGTCAGGCCTTTGCTATTCTAAGGAATTTGAATTAAGTAAACATCTTGGATACTATGGAGTATTTTAAGCAGGAGAGAGAGTTGTCCCACTCTTTATTTTGGAAATCATAACTTACAGGCAATGTGAACTCGGAATTGGAATTGGGTATTAGAAGCAGGGAGATGAATTACAAAATGATGGCATCCCACAGATAATAGTTGACGAAGACTAAAATAGGGACAGGAGAAATTAGGATGTGCGTGGTTTCCTTGTCATGTCTACAATATTTCTATTTGGTTTCAAAAGATTTTTGCTGTGTTTTTCAGGTGGATCGCCAACCCCAGTTTATTCAGGGCTACCGAGTGATGTATCGCCAGACCTCCGGCCTGCAGGCAACATCAACATGGCAGAATTTAGATGCCAAAGTCCCAACTGAGCGAAGTGCTGTCTTAGTCAACCTGAAAAAGGGGGTGACTTATGAAATTAAAGTTCGACCCTATTTTAATGAGTTCCAAGGAATGGACAGTGAATCTAAAATAATTCGTACTACTGAAGAAGGTCAGTATTCAGATTTCTAACAAAAGCCAACTTAACCCATAATGGAGGCAATTTCTTTCTTTTTTTAATTTTTTTTTTTTTTTTAAATCAAAGAGAGAAGCGAGAGTGAGCACAATCAGGGGAAGTGGGAGGCAGAGGGAGAATCAGGCTCCCCACTGAGCATGGAGCCCAATATGGAACTCAATCCCAGGACCCCAGGCTCATGGCCCAAGTCGAAGGCAGCTGCTTAACTGGCTGAGCCACCCAGGAGTCCCAAGATAATTTCTCTTCAAGTTCTAGTTTATCATATACCTTAGAGAAATAGCAGGAGAGAATATAAAAAGTGAATTCAGGAAGTGGCCTTTTCTCTTTTTATTCCAAGAATCTCATAGAATATGACAACTTTTTTAAAAAAAATGACATTCGAGTAAGGGGATTTTTTTTTTTCTTAAGCAGACATTTGTTCCAAATTTTACCAGTACACTGGGATTTGATTACAATATTTTACCATATTTTTTTTTCTTAACATGGTTGAGATCATTTGGCTTCATATCATAAGAACGGGTTTATAAACTCATTTATAAACGGGTTTATAAACTCATTTATAAACTCAAGAATGCAGGCTGTTCATTGTCACTTTCCGGTTTTTGATGTAGTAAAGTGCGACATTTTCTTTAATAAGCCTCCTTCCCCATGGACTCTGCTTGTCTGACTCATAATTTCTAATCAGAAGGCCACTTGCATGTTTGCAATAACATTCTCATTAGTGACATTTTCTCCCCTCCATTTGGAAACTTTTTTTGAACACAGATACTTTTTTTTTTTTTTAAGATTTTATTTATTTATTTGAGAGAGAGACTGTGAGAGAGAGTATGAGCGAGAAGGTCAGAGGGAGAAGCAGACTCCCCATGGAGCTGGGAGCCCGATGCAGGACTCGATCCTGGTACTCCGGTATCATGACCTGAGCTGAAGGCAGTTGTCCAACCAACTGAGCCATGCAGGCATCCCTGCACACAGATACTTTAAAGTCAATTTGTGATGGACATGAAATTAATGTAGATTTGACCAGTCCCTGTACTAGTGTCTCCTTCCCTAAACTAGAGGCTTATAATAAATGGTATTAAAAGTACAAAAAGTCAGATGCCAAGTGTAATAATCCCCTCCTTTTCTGATTTTCTACTAATTTTATTTACAAAGCTCCTGGAAAATGGCCATTTTTCATAAATCAGTATGAAAGCAATCTTAAGAAAATGTGTATCAGTTACTTATGGTACCATAGATGTCTGTGTTTGACCAAAGAGCTTTTAAATTGCACATATCTTTAATCAGCATCATAGTGAAAACTTTCTGCTGTGATATGCTGACATGAACAGAAGTGCATATCTTTAAAGATATTAATCAACTTTTAGGATATGTAAAGAAAAAAACTACTAAAAATTAATAGTAATATGTTCATCCACCATTAAATTCTACTTTATATTGAAAATGTGTACTACTAATGACTGGAGTGGGTGAATGTAATATAGAGTGCTGCATTTAAAGCGCACTTCCAAAAATGAATTTTTGCTGACTTTAGGCTTTTCCTCTGGATTAGACATCTTTCACCATTCAGCATGCATCCTTTTAGAGTTTATGTGGCCTTCTGAAGGTAACAAATGGAGCTCAGCGGGGCTGTGTGTGGGAATGATAAGCAGTGATTTGGGTTGCTTCACATCTGTAGAAGCAGAGCACTGGAATAATTGACCTGCTAGGAAGCAGGCATGGTATTCTCTCCAAGCCAGCAGCAAGGCAAATGAGAAACCAGTTTTCAAGTGTTATTTTTCAGTGCAATCTACTCAATAACTACAAAATGAGTGAACAGGTGGTTAGATTTATGTCATCGTGCCATACGTTGCAACAATTTTATCAGACAGAGGAATAATACAGGGCAATATTGTGCTACTGTGTCTGTATATATCCTCGATCTCAGTGCCGTATGGACATACCTCGATGACAAATTTATGAAACATGGGAGATTTACTGGATAGGCTTTTAAAATATCTTTTACCATTCAATTGTACACATGTTCAAAGGTTAAACTGTATAGAGTTATGAAAGCATTGAACCTTTCACATAAAAATCCTTTAATACCACAATTTCTTTGAATTTTGTTTCAACTATTGTTTCATTTTGTTTTTCCTACTCAGAGATTTAAGGAGAATTGATAAATTTTCCTATAAAATTAGTATTTTTCAACTCTCAGAGAGACTGGAGAGCAGATGCTGCAGTCTAAAATCAGAAATTTTTTCTCACTCATCTTTTCTCAGTGTGATTATAATTAGTTATAGGAGAAACCATAAAGGATGGGAACTGTAGGAAATTAAAATCTATCCATTTCACACTCAACCCAACATGAACTGTTTTCATTTGTAACTTCAGAGTTTCTTTCCCATCAACATAAAATAAGTTTTAAATCTTAAATTAGGAGTCAATGTATAAGTCAATTATTTTTACCCGATATGAAAAAAAAAGTATTTTTTTCTTATTTTGGTGAAATTTATTGCTGTGTTTCTGTTTTTATGTATTAAACACAAAACCAAACCAAACAAGAAGATTATTAGGGGCACCATTCAGAGATAATGGTTGATGAAAATTTGGAATACATTCTCTCAGAATATTTTTTTATAAAGATTTTACTTATTTATTTGACGGAGATCACAAGTTAGCAGAGAGGTAGGCAGGGGTGGGGGGGGGAGGAGCAGGCTCCCTGCTGAGCAGAGAGCCCAGAGCCCAATGAGGGGCTCTATCCCAGGACCCTGAGATCATGACCTGAGGTGAAGGCAGAGGCTTAACCCACTGAACTACCCAGGTGCCCCACTCTCAGAATATTTTTGATAGGAGTGTTTTTTTTTTCAGAAAGAGAGCCTGCCTATTCACATGGATCAAAGCTCTAGATCCAGACATACCTAGGTTCAAATTCTGCCTTGATGTTTCACTTAGATAATTCTCGTACAGTTGTCTTCGCTTTCCTTTTCTGTGAAATTGAGATAAGATTTGTTTTTACTTCTTGAGGTTAGTGTGATCATCAAATATGATGCTTAACTCAGTGCGAGACATATAGAAAACACTCATCAGAATGTTAGCTGTTAAATTTATTAGCGAGCACATATTAGCAAAGCTGTTGTGTTTGCATTAAACCTATCCATTATATTGAAAGGGCAATTTTTGGAAAAAAACTGTCACTGTTGAATACTACGTGCAAATTGGGAGCTACTGGAAACCAGACCTCTTGCTTCTTGTCTGCATATCCATATTCTATAAGCAGTATTAATGCACATCAAGACTTACAGTTGGTGTTTACCCTAATTGCTTCCTTTGCAGCCCCAAGTGCCCCTCCACAATCTGTCACTGTGCTGACAGTAGGAAGCCACAACAGCACAAGTATTAGTGTTTCCTGGGATCCTCCTCCTCCAGATCATCAGAATGGAATCATCCAAGAATACAAGGTAGGACCTGGGTGAAGAAGCAGGGCTCACAGAAGGGCTTCCCAGAGGTCTCAGTGTCACATGCATGAAGCTCATCTCCAGAAGCCCTCTTGTTGAGACTGAGTGTAAAGTAATTTTTCTATCTTTGTGTGACAGGTAAAGAAACAAATGCATAGGGGATTGGGACC
Organism: Mustela nivalis; assembly: GCF_964662115.1. NCBI lineage: Eukaryota > Metazoa > Chordata > Mammalia > Carnivora > Mustelidae > Mustela > Mustela nivalis. The sequence continues at coordinate 30,177,561 of NC_139020.1, forward strand.
TAACTCCAAGACACAGATAACAAAACCTCACTTGGACAAGTAAACCAGAACAGTGGAGTGTTTTTGTTTTGTTTTGTTTTGTTTTGTTTTGTTTTGTTTTGTTTTGTTTTGGGACGGGGGTTGTAGAGCATGATTCCAGAACCTCAGAGAGTTAGAGAGATTGGGTACAGAGTAGGTGGTGAAGCTCTCATCCTAAAAGTCCTGTATCATTGTTATTAAATTTCTGTGTAAGGGGCCTTAGCAGGGATATTTTTAAACTGTGTTCTCATAAAAAGATGCTTCCAGGGTTTAGAGGGTTGGAGTGGGGATAGGAAGTGGACGGCACCAACTCCCACTCTGAAGTCCTCTTTTGGTCAATTTATTGAGGTTTTGGAAAATATTTCACTTGAAAAAGGGAGCCATTATAAAAACAAATTATGAAAAAACTTATAAATGTAGTTTATTATCTCATTTTTCTAATGATAATTTTGTTGCTGTTTAGAAACTATAGATCCATTGTTTTCCTGCCATCATTTGATGTTTAACAGACAAAAGATGTCTAACTTTGGGAAATAAGACTCTGACTAGCTGTGATGTGATTAGAACACATATGATAGTAAAACCTCATTAAACCTTATAAAAATTCAAAACTATGATTTTGCTATTAATAAATGTATATGGGAGTCTAACAATTAACATATTGTATATAAGAATAGAAAACTAGACACCCCATCTCACCCAAAAATATTAGAGTTGATATGTAAAATGAAGCTGAATAATTGTAGTGAAAGCATTGCAGATTGAATTCTGTTATTTCTAAGAAAAAATAAAATTCAAAATAGAATTTTCTTAAATTAATGAATGATTAGCTTACTGATACCATGTACACAAGCACTTAACTCTAAAATTATCCCCATCACTTTATAAAGAAATGTGTAAGAAATATAAGAATCACAATTACTTATAAATATATATGCATACATATAAATTTTATAAGGATTAGGGTACAATGGCAAAGAATGATCTATTCTGGTATTTATGTTTTAATGAGGTTAGGATTTTACCTTTGTATCATTGGGAACTAAATATCTTAAACTTCCATTTACTGATATACCAATATTGATTATAACATGGTATTTTTTGTTATAAGTTGTAAGCTTTCTCACTCATATGAGAGTGCCTTATTTCGGTCACAAACTGTATATTTTAGTTAGGCCTAAATATTCCTACATCAGTAACATAGATATCATTGTGTAAATAAAAGAAATAAGTAAGAATTACTTTAAATAAAAAGTTCCAGGAATTGACCTGTTTCAAAAACAAACCATTTATATTTCTACTTATGTATCTCCATGTAGATTATGAAATACTGTAGATTATGAATGCAAATATGTATACACAGTATGATTCTTTTTATAATGCATTTGACAGTGACAGATCTCCATATCCCAGGACAAAGTATGCTTTAAAGTCTGATTTTTACTTAGAGTAAAAGCCTGGATTCTTTCACATTGGTTTTCAAAGACTATCTACCACTCTGTTCTCATGAATGTGTCTGTGTATATGTCCATATGTTTTGATCGATACTGAGATTTATTACTGTCAATGTAAATATTGGCCTTAATTTCATCTCAGTCAATACTTATAACTTAGGTCAATTAATCTTGTTAACTACTTCTGGGTAAGTTAATAGTTTCTTAAATAGAATATAAATTACTTAGATGTGCACTTATATCCATTGGATATTACAACTAATAATCACCATATTTTAATAGATTACATGCATAATAAACCTTGATAAATAAATTAATCAGAGAAGTTTATGAGTTTTAATCCATACCCAAATACTCTTTGCAACCAAGAACACTCTCCAGAAGTGTTTAAGGAATTACTGCATTATATGCATTCAGTGTTAGTTGTAATATATAAAGGAACATGGCGTGGTTTTAGCTTCTCCTACTGTTCTTCCTTTAATACACACACATACACACACACGTAGATAAATAAATTGCAAATATTAGCCTTTAGAAAATGTCATTTACAAATACTTCTATAAGAATAGATGGGTCACTACTAAAAAAATAGGTCATCAATTTGACAGAAAGGATAATTTTATATTCTTTTTGTTTCTCACTTTACATTTCTATAGATCTGGTGCCTGGGGAATGAAACACGATTCCATATCAACAAAACTGTGGATGCAGCCATTCGATCTGTAATAATTGGTGGGTTGTTCCCAGGTATCCAATACCGGGTAGAGGTTGCCGCTAGCACGAGTGCAGGGGTTGGAGTAAAAAGCGAGCCGCAGCCTATAATCATTGGTGAGTACATCTCTGTGGCCTGTTATCAGTTAGCCAACTGGCAACAAGGTAGATATTTTTAATCTGTGTCCTAAGAGTAGATCTGCAGCAATGAGAAGAGGGTACACTCATCATATAGGCAAATAGGTTGACTGACTAGGGTTTCTCATACAAATAGTTAGCAATTTCTTGTGCTCTCAAGTTTCCCAGAAACTTCTTCAAATTATAATCACTAAGTGTTTAAATGCTGAAAGTTGGTTTGAAAATAATTTTTAATCAATAATTTCACTAACAATATTGATGTCATTGAAATATAATAAGAAATGAGACAGTTACTGAAGAAAGTGCATTGTGTTTCAAATCCTCTAAGCAAGAAAGATGTCAAAATTTCACCAGAAACAGTCCAAAAGAAACTTTGTAATCCAAATATATTATCCCAAATAAGAAATCCCTATTAAATGCACTATCATCATCACAGACAATTTTTCCCTACTAGCATTGATTATGTTTGCCTGTTCTTGAAATATATGTAAATGGAATCACACAGAATATAATACCTTGTGTCTGGCTTCTTTCACTAAACAATGTTTTTGAGACTTACCAATGTATGTATCATGCAATTCATAGGTTTTTGTTTCTGAGCAGTGTTCAATTGAACGAATGTATCTTATTTTGTTTCTCTGCTTTTCTCTTGAGGGCATGAACATTCCTGTGTAAGTCTTTTTGAGGACACAAGTTTTTATTTCCTTTGGAGAGATATCTAGAGGTGGAATTTTTAGGTAATAGGATTGACATAGTTTATAAGAAACTGTAAAGACTTTCATATTATTGTATAATTTTATACTTTCACTAGCAAAGAACATGACTTGCATTTTTTCTACACCATCACCAACATTTGATGTTAACCATCCACAATTTTAGTCATGCCGACAAGTATGAAAGTGTACCTCACTATTGTCTTTACTTCAGTTTTCTTTGAAGATTAATAATGTTGAACAACATTACGTGTGTTTTATTGGCCATTCACATATTTTCTTTTTCTTAAAATGTGTTGTTTCTCTCTTGTTACTGGATAGGAGAATCGATACATACATAGAATATAAATTCTATATATGTATACAAACTCTTTGTCATATAGTTTTTCATTGCAAATATTTTTTCCTCATCTATGGATTCCCTATTTTTTTTTAATTAATAGTGTCTTTTGATTAGTGAATTTTTAAATTTTAGTGAACTATAATGTACCACATTTTTCTTTTATGTTTAGTGCTTTCTAAGAAATTGTGTTCTATCTGTAGATAGGAAATATATTTCCTTAGATTTTCTTCTATCAGCCTTATAATTTTAGCTCTTATGCTTACGTCTATAACTCATCTTAAAGTAATTGCATGTGTTTTGAGAGTTGAGGCTTATTTATTTTCCTAATTATATCAGCACATGTTTTCTTAAAATTTTCCCTATTTTATTTTTGTAAGTATACTTGTTAAATTCCTTTACCACTTATTCTGTACTATATGTAAACTTACTTTTATATATTACCCTTTCATCTTATGTCCTTACTCACCTCACTTATTTATTTTAATAATTGTGGCATATTTTTTCAGGGTGTATTCAAACAATATTCTGTCTCCTTTCTTCCTATATGTGTTAATATGGTAAAATCTATTGAATCATTTCAAAAGTGAATAAACCTTTCATTCCTGGGATAAGTCTCATTTGATCAAAATACATTATGTTTTCTACAGATATTATTCCATCCAATTTGCCAACATCTGCTAAAGAAGTTTGCATCTATGTTCATGAGGGATAGTGATCAATAGTTTTCTTCTAATGTCTTTGTCAGGTTTTAGAATCAGGTTGGCTAACTTTATAAAAGGGGCTGGGAAATATCCTATTCTTGGCTACAGTCTAAGAGTTTTTGTGGGCCTTTTATTTTCTTCCTTAAATTCTTTCTAGAATCAGTTATAATATCTGTGCCTAGAGTTTTCTTTGTATATTCTCTTTGTATTTATGAATTTGCATTTATTTAGAACTGTTATTATTCCTTTGCTGGTTGTATTAAATGGATTTTTGGTTTTTCCATCAGTGAATTTGTCTAACTTATCTAAGTTATTGAATTTATTGTTATATGCTTAATTGCATTATCTCCTTATTTATAATCCACTTTAATTGTAATGTTGCAGGATGTGTAGTTATGTCTTCTCTTTTATTTTTTTAAAAGATTTTAGGGCCACTTGGGTGGCTCAGTGGGTTAAAGCCTCTGCCTTTGGCTCAGGTCATGGTCCCAGGGTCCTGGGATCGAGCCCCACTTCGGGCTCTCTGCTTGGCAGGGAACCTTCTTCCTCCTCTCTCTCTGCCTGCTTCTCCGTCTACTTGTGATCTCTATCAAATAAATAAAATCTTAAAAAAAAGATAAAAGAAAATATTTTATTTATTTATTTATTTATTTATTTAAGAGAGAGGGAGGACACAAGAAGGGAGGAAGGGCAGAGAGAGAAGGAGAAACAGACCTCTGCTGAGCAGGGAACCCAATGTGGTTCCCCATCCTAGGACGCTGAGATCCTGACCTTAGCCAAAGGCAGACACTAAACCAATGGAGCCACTCAGGTGCCCCTCATCTCTTTTATTCATATACTGAGAATTCATGTTCTCTCTCTCTTTTTCTTCTCTCCCTCTTTGTTTTGCAACCCAACCATGCCTTTAATTTCAAATAGCTTTGATAAAGATTAATCAATGTTTTTAATCTTTTCAAAGTATAAACTTTGGAGTGCCTGGGTGGCTCAGTGGGCTAAGCCTCTCCCTTTGGCTCAGGTCATGATCTCAGGGTCCTGGGATCGAGCCCCACATTGGGCTTTCTGCTCAGCGGGGAGCCTGCTTCCCCTCCTCTCTCTGTCTGCCTCTCTGCCTATGTGTGATCTCTGTCAAATAAATAAATAAATGAAATCTTTTTTTTTTAAAAGTATAAACTTTTGGCTTTGTTAGTTTTATTTATTTGATTTCTAATTAATTAATTTCTGCATTTTTTCTTCTACTTACTTTTTGTTGCTTCTTAAGATGGAAATCTATACCAGTGATTAGGACCTTTCTAATACAGATACTTAAAATAAATTATAAATAATAATAATATATTATATATAATATAGTAGTAATAAATTATTATTTAATGTTATACATTTCTGGGCGCCTGGGTGGCTCAGTGGATTAAGCCGCTGCCTTTGGCTTGGGTCGTGATCTCAGGGTCCTGGGATCGAGGCCCGCATCGGGCTCTCTGCTCAGCAGGGAGCCTGCTTCCCTCTCTCTCTCTCTGCCAGCCTCTCTGTCTACTTGTGATCTCTGTCTGTCAAATAAATAAATAAAATATTTAAAGTTATACATTTCTTACTAAGCACATCTTCAGCTGAATCTTATACATTTTGAGTTTCCATTTACCACGATGTTTCCATTTACCACGATGTTGAAAATACTTTTCACTTCACCTAAGGATTTCATTCTCTTTGCAGAGGTTGTTTAGCAGTGTATTGTTACATTTCCAGATATTTTGGAATTTCACAAATAGCCTTTTCTTTCTGATTTGTAATTTAATTCCACTGTGTTTAGAAAATGTACATTGTATGAATTTAGCCTTTTAAATATGGAGAATTATTTTATGGCTTAACATTTGGTCTTAGGGAATGTTGCTTATGCCTTTGAAAAATATGTGCATTTTTCTGTTCTGGAGTGGAAAGTTCCATAAATGTCATATTAAATTAGTTGGTAGTATCGTTCAGGTCTTTACTGATTTTCTGCCTGTTTACTCTTTCAATAAATAAAAAAGGAGTCTGGAAATTTATTATAATTAAAGATTTTTGTATTTCTTCTTTCTGTCTATAAGTTTTCATTTCATTTATTTTACTACTTGTTTTAAGTGAATACATCTTAGAATTGTTACATTTTATTAGGGAACTTACCCTGTATCATTATGGAATGCCCCGCTTTATTACCTAGTAAGATTCTTTGTCCTAAAATGTACTTTGTCTAATATTAGTATAGCTACATTATATTAAAAGTATTTACATAGTTTGTGTTTTGTTTCCATCCTTTTACAGGGATATTGTACATTTCTACTATTTATATTACATATTAAGTCTCTTTTAAAGTCAATATGATAATCCTTGCCTTTTTATTGTAATGTTTAGACCATTAACTTCAATATAATCAGTGATGCATTTGGGCTTAGAATTACCATCTTGCTATTTATTTTCTATCTGAATTTGTTCCTATTTTCTTAGTTTCTTCTTGTTGAATGAAGTCACTTTCTGTATTCTATTTTGTATCCATTATTGGATTCTTAGGATTAAGGGTTTTTTTAAAATAATGGTTACTCTAGGATTTACCTAGCAAGAACTTAAAAAAATATAATTCCATTTTCATTCCTCTCAGTATTTTTGCTATTGTTATAGTTTTACTCTTATATAGTAAACACCAATATACAAACTAAAGTAGTGTTATGATTTGCTTTGCTTTAAATCATTAGTTATCTTTATCTTTTAAGTAAATTAAAACTAAGAAAAAATTTTATGTTACTCATTTTTTTATCAGATATTCTGTTCTATAAATTCAATTTCCTCAGCCTCCCAGAGTTCCTCTCAGGAATTTTGTTTAGCCACATTTGGGTTCCTCTTCACTGCATCACATTTGAGTATTAGCACTATCTTCAGATCAAATATGAAAATAGTAAAATCTCCCTTTTTTTTACTTCCCCTTTCTCACAATCCTGCTCTTTGTTTTACATATTTTGCCAACTTCTCTACTTATTTATGGGAGGATTTTGTGTCCCATACCTGTTATTTCTTTATGGGCAGAAATGGAAGTATCCAGTGAATTATTAATTTATATAATATACTTTTTTGTTCTAGAATTTATTTTTTTTTAAAGATTTTATTTATTTATTTGACAGAGAGAGATCACAAGTAGGCAGAGAGGCAGGCAGAGAGAGAGGAAGGGAAACAGGCCCCCTGCTGAGCAGAGAGCCCTATGCGGGACTCGATCCCAGGACCCTGAGATCATGACCTGAGCCGAAGGCAGTGGCTTAACCCACTGAGCCACCTAGGCGCCCCTGTTCTAGAATTTCTATTTGTTTTCTTTTACATGTTCCATTTATTCTAATAGCGACTTTAAAGTCCTTTTCTCCTCATTTCAACGTCCATGTCATCTCATGGTCTGTATCTGTTGATTAATTTTTCTCTTGACCTTTGGTTGTCTCTTACTATTTTTTTACTGCTTTCTTCTTTTTTGCTATTGTTATTTTGTTTCTTTTTGCATGCTTAGTAGTTTTTTACTGCATACTATACATTGCAGATGCATACCATAAAATTTAGTGATCTTCTAAAGAATGTTGGGTCTTGTTTTAAAGAGAGTTATGTTACTAGCTGATCATCTTGATTTTTCGGGGGCTTGGATTTTACCTTTGTTAATATGGGACTGTTTATGTTTTGACCTTTTTCTCAGAGCAAAATCTCAGTTTGACCTTTACTTCCAAGTCATGGCCCTTAAGAGGCTTCAGTGAAAAGCCAAATATGTTGATCTCTTTTCCAACTTGATGAAATTTAAGGTTTAAACAAAATTTTCTCTACAGTGAACATCAGCTGAAAAGTCTGTTCAGCCTTTTCAGCCTTCTGGTTTTTGATATTCACCAGATTCTTGGAATCTTCATTCTGCAGGCACTCTTAAGAGTTCATCTTATGATTAAGGGGGAGTTCATACAAAGATTTGGAAATATTACTTTCATGTGGCTCTTGAACATGGCTTCCCAATGAAAATTTTCAGTCACTCTGTCATCTGAGAACTGTATCCTCTGACACTTTATAGCAATATGACTGAAGTTTTCAATTTGGGTTCAAGCTGCCTAGCACTGTATGGTTTGAAATTTTTAAAGGAAAAGAAAGCCTCATAAATTCAGATTTCCCCTAGTGCATCTCCCTTCTTTCAAGAGACATATATCTTCAGTTCTTCCTGCTTTTATTTGTCTATTAGTATCTTTAATATATTTTTAAATGTTCTTCCTAGAGTTTGCATATTTTAAGAATATTTACCCAGAGTTTGATACAATAGAATGTGCCAGTCCCATTTCTTTCTGTTTGTTTTTTGAAATGATGCACATAGAGCACACTGCCAATTTCTGGGAAATTGTTTCTTTTTACAAAATATTTATTGTATATGAAGAGATTTAACATTCAACCATACTGTTGATTTTTTAATATTCTCCAAGTTTTTGTTCTTTTATATATTAAAAATGTTAAGGAGAAAAAGTTATAGTATTAACTTTCCTTTAAATTGCCTTCCCTTTCTTAATTAGTCATACAGACCGAATTAATTTCTTAACCTGAGGGGAACCTACAATCTTGCCCTTCTGAGATTTTCTAAAATAAATTGGAATAAGAAAGAAATACAGGTACACCCAAAAGGATTTAACTGATACACACACACACACACACACACACACACACACACACACACACACACATTATGCTATTTAGAAGTAAGCCCTTCTTACTTCTCTTACTTTTTCCCTTAAATGTTTATGAGACATATTTAAAGGGCACCGTTTTCTATGAAAATTCCTGCATAAGCAAACAAAGCTTTGTGGGTTTTTGTGTTTTTTTTTCTTTTTAATTGTCTATAGCAGTTGGAATATTTCTAACCCAGATTGTCAAGTATCTATATATTTCTTTACTGTATTTTCTATCATTTTTATTAGAAGTGTAATTCTCAAGCAAAGGGAAGTTTTTGGCTGTTGTTGTTTTTTGTTTGTTTGTTTGTTTGTTTGTTTTTTGTAGAGACTGTATGCATTGTTCACAATATTGGGGGGATTTATTGCACTTGGAGGCAAGTAAAACATTACAATAATACCATTTAACCAAGCTCATCTCATGTCAATTAAGAACTTAACAACTGTATAGTAACCTAAAAAAAGGAAAACTAACTTAGAGTGTTTTAAATCAAATAGAAAGTTTTATTTAAGTTTTCATTAGTTTAAAAAGACTGTTTTTAAATGTATGATTATTACTTTATTTTTTAGCATATCATAAAACTCTTTCCAAATTTTCTGTGAAGTTAAAAAATAATCTAATAAATGCTATTTCTATCTCCTATTTGTGTAACTAGAACGTGCAGTATTCGGGATGTGATCAAATGGAATTGCACCACTTGGAATAAATGCATGCTCACATGTGCACACACACGCACACACAAACACACAAGCACAACTCAACACAGAAAATGCTGTTTATACTCAAGAGATTTATTTCTTTTTAATATCTACTGTTGTACCGAAGAAGCCTTTAAGTGTTTCTTTAATTACTCCTGCACATCTACCTTAACATCTTGTCTGATAACATTATCTACACAACTGTTATTCCTTAGCTGAAAAGTGATTTAGTGATGGCTAATCTTTTTCTGTTTCAATTTGTGCTTTCTCTATTGTCTGTTCAGTACTAGAAACAGCACTCGAAGTGACTCAAGCTCTACCTCATTTCCCCTTTGCCTTAATTAAATCATGTATTGGCATTTGTTGTAATTTATGCTGATAATTTTAGATTTGTCTTATGCCAGACTATGTACTGTTTCATCTATTCCTTCTCAGTTTTATTTTCATCCCAGAAAGTTCCATTAAGGGAATATTAAATAAAATATCATATAAATATAATAAATAGCTATACACATGTTTAAAAGCATTGTTTTTTGTCTGTATTTTCCACTGGTAAGATAATTTAACATCAAAGTGTCCATAGTTCTCCTATACCATTTTACTTACACACACAGAAATTCAACCACATACATTTACATAAGTAAGCATCAAAGATTATGCCATATAGTAAATTTACTTTGCTTTATAATTTTCAGTAATCTTGCTTAATAATATAGCTATTGTTTCTTTAATCATTTGGCCACTTAATGCTTACCTTATATAGTTGGTAACAATATGTGGAACAGCTGCAAACTTTCACAATAATAGATACAATCGAATCTGATGTGTCTAATTAATTTTTAGTCCAACAAATTGGTTTTGTTCTTCATTACTCTCCAATGGGAGGAAGACATTACATTTCATTATATTTTTTGTCTGCAAGAACAATGGAGCGTTACAGGTCACACACATCCCTTGTCTATGCTCTAATTAGTCCAACTGACAACATTGTTTCAAATATACCAGCAACATAAGAAGTAGTAATACACCTTTGGTAACATAAATATTGCACATAAAACATCATATTTTATCAACCTTGTACACAAATGAAGGACAAGTTTTCTTTTCTCCTTGTTCAATAATGTGTTTATTTTCCTTTTGGTAACTCCTAGTAGCTATAAAAATCAGCAGGTATGTGTATGTCTTATATTGAAAATATGAATTCATTTTAAATATTTTTTATCTAAGTTTATGTATATAATAACTAAGGTCAGATAAATTGAAAAGATTAAGCAGGGTATTACATAAGTGAATCTGGGTTTTACATCTGGAATTTAACACAAGAGACATTTCAGAAATGGAATATAAGTATGTATAAGAAAAATGCTAACAGCTATAACAAAATAAAAGTTTTTTTTTTCCTTATTCATAGTCCCATCTGATATAGATTAGCAGAATGGAGGTTAGGGTTTGTCTTCCACACAGTCATTTAGGAAACTTCGATCCTTCCAATCAATAGCTCTGGATTCTCTTACAGGAGTCAGAATGCTCCAAAGACCCCTTCTTTCTATTTAACATTAGCAAAGAGGGAGAATGTCAAGTATTGTCACAGTAGTGTGTGGGTCAGGTCTACAGGCAGTATGCATAATATGCCTATGCAGTATTGTAAGTCACTTTGCTGCACTTAACTACAAGTGAGTCTAGGCTATGTTGGCTAAATTTCTGACCTGGAAGAAAGGAGAAACTGGCAAACAAGTCATCTGTGGTTTTCAAGACTCTTACATCTAGGCAATTATAACTTACATCCCTGAAGTTCCTTGAGTGGCTCTTAAAGTAACCCTTACCCATACTTGGGTCATAATTTGGAGTCATCAGCCTCTTTACATACATCATCTTAACTAATACTTCCAAATATTTGAAATGGTGCTGTTGCCAACTAACAGAAACAGGTACTTGAAAAGATTAAGTCCCTTACCTAAAGTTATTGCTTATTTAAGTTGGTAAGTGGAAGAGATGATATCCAAACAGGAAACTTCAAAGACCATGTTCTTTCTACTATGTTATAATGCCATAATAACTGAAATAATGAACATCATACATGTGGTGTGATATGCTGACATTTGCCACTTACATTTTGATTTCAATTTATTTTTCAACTCTTTGATTTGTAACTGAAAGGATATGATATTGACACTACAAATCACTTAATTTCCTGTGTGTAAATATCTTAATCTTTTAAATACACACCTAAATATTTGCTTTTCAGTGATACTACAATTCCATAAGTTTTAACCTATTTGAAAATGTGGATTAAGATTTTATTAATTATCTCTGAAAGGTCTAAACTGCCAAAATCATGACTATTTCTAGAGTAATATTAGACCAGATTTAAATGTTTATTTTAGTAACATAGACCTTAGAATTAGTATTAAAGTTGTCTTTTTTATTCAACTTTCAAGCAGATTTTCAAATTAGTTTAGTTTTATTGTACCTTTGTGTGGTATATATGTATATACATATATATAAATTATAGAGACTGATCTCTATGAAGCACATAATTGTCATTGTTTTATATGGTAGTTTTAATACATCCCCCAAAATTAAGGGTGTTTGATCAAAATAAGATCTTTGTTAGACTATTAAGGACAATATTAAATGACATATTTTTAAGCCAAGAACAGTTGAATTGATGCAGTGCTATAGAGGAAAGACAATTTGCAAACTTTATGCATGTTGCAGTTGCTTTATATATTTTAACGAGACTATATTAAAACATGCTTTACCTAGCTAAAGAAAAGTTGCTGTTATTTTGCACCCTAGTACTTATTTATAAGGCAATAAATCAAGAAGCAGTTCTGAATCTATTCATAGTAAACCAAAACATAAGGGAGCCATGTTCTTAATCACAGTTTAGGCTCATAATTTAACTCATCTTCTGAAACTTATGAAATATACTTATCAATAATTGTGACATGCTCAGAGCACAAATATTACCTGCCTTTGTAGGAATTTTCTAATTTTCTATGTCTTTGGCATACCATGTTGTATTCCTGTGCTTACCGTCAACTAAAACTACTATTTCTTCCACAGGGGGACGTAATGAAGTTGTCATTACTGAAAACAATAACAGTATTACTGAGCAAATCACTGATGTTGTGAAGCAGCCAGCCTTTATAGCTGGTATTGGTGGTGCCTGCTGGGTAATTTTGATGGGTTTTAGCATCTGGTTGTATTGGCGAAGAAAGAAGAGAAAGGGACTCAGTAACTATGCTGGTAAGAGACTATTTCTAGCTAAGAAAATATCCTGTTTTTAGGAGTGTGATGAAATGAAAGAGAGGGAATGGGTCTGAATAATGAGGAAGTGAATGAATGAATGAATGAATGAATGGATGTTGTAGCTTGTTTTAAACACCTGCTCTGTAAAATGCAATTATACATGTGCCTTAATGTATTTCTTTTCACCATATCACATTATGACTATAAGGCAAGCTTTTTGCTGTATCTCCAAAGAATCATAACAAGAGTACACACGGATAAATGTGTGACCATTTTTTCTCAACTAGTTCTTCAAAACACACACACACACACACACTTACACACACAGACGTGCCATAAACCCATTATCTAAGAGGTGGATTTAGGCAAGATCATTTCTAACATGCTCAGGAAGAAAATATTTGAAATATAGCTTTTAGTATTTCAAGATGTAGATTACAATAGGAACTGTCCTAGATGACAAATAAAAACAAGGAAAAAAAAAATCTCATCAGATTTAATAAGACTGATGAAGCATGAATTAAGTGATTTACTAGTCTAGTCTATCTATTTCAGGGTGACCAATCAGCCTTTTAGAAAGGAGAAAAAGGAAAAGGAAAAGAAGCAGAAGAAGGAAAAGGAGATCCTAGATGTCTAGCTATTTGCAAAAATGTTTTCTTCTTAGAATCTGTGATAGAATTTCAAGGATGTCAAAACCTGTGGCCCTCCAAACATTTCCGAGGCAGGGAGGGAGACAGGAGATGGGGTAGAATTATCAAGTCCGTGATTTAAAGAATGAACTCAGTATTGAAGCTATGTTCAATAGCAACTTTAATTGCAATTCATTTTAAGTGTTTCTTCTAACAACGACAATCATAAAAATACGTTGTCTCCCAATATTTCACACTTTCTAAAATTTACAAGGGAACAATTTTAATTTCACATCATTCTACAAACACTTCAGAAGTTTTTGACACAGTGTATTCAATCTTCTATCTCCAGTTTTAACTTTAAGTTTAAATGTTTATAAATGTCTTAATAATGGATTCTGACAGAAGCTTTATAGTCTATTAAGCTTATAAGCTGCTCTAGCTTTTAGGCTTCTTAGCCACTGATGTCTAAATAGTGCAAAATAGAAGGGCTCTATACTTGGTTCTCTTGCTTGTGATTTGACAGCATTTACATATAATCTTTCTATTGTAGCATTGAGACTAATGTCCATATCTTGTGAAAATTAAGGTGATTATTAACCATTAGAGTACATTTCCATGACTAGAGAAAGCAGGACAGTGTATCCATTAAAAAGGGGATTCCATGCTTTGTGACTTGCAGTCATTCTGCGTTTCTCATGTCTCACTGATTGCTGGTGGCTTCTTCCTTGGGCTGTGTCATTTGACTGCTGTATCCCCACATCATTGAGGTGTTCTTTCCAGCAAGAGGTGCTAGGCAGTAACTAGTGTCAGAGTTTTGAACATTCATGATACTTTAATGTACCTTCTTGGTCTGTAGTCCACTGATCTACCTTAATTCCTTGTAGGCATTGTCATCAGCCCATCTGTTAAATCAATCACCATATTACAGTTCATCTCTGTGATATACATATGAATCATGTAAATCATAGGGAAGAACTAATTTAATTCATTGTCTAGTTAGTGTTTATCCCTTTTCTTGATTTCAGTGAAAATAATAAAAGATTGACTGCTCTAGTTTCAATGCAGAATTCTAGGATATCCATATTTGAGGTGTTGCATTTTTATCTTCCACACTCATGTGCTCACTCCTATAAATAACATAGTTCTCATAACTAGTAGGTTTGTGCTTTTAGTAAAATTATGTCAGACAGATTTCTTTTTTCTTTTTTTTTTTCCTTTCTTTTTCCCCCCATGGCAGTTTTTTACAAAACCTATGCATTTAATTTGAAAATATCTATTGGTCTTTGAGCTTGACAAGTACAGTACATTTCCTATTATCATTTCTCATCATGATTGATATCCATCTGCTTGTAGAGAAACTCCTAACTCAGAAGGTGCTATGCCCTTCAAATATTTTGGAGTAAGGCCAAGCCAGAGAGCAACCTTTCAAAACCTTTATACTTAATTGATAGATGCCTGACTCTCAGAATGGATTCACCTTCAAGTAATTTGCCTTCTAGCAACTGCTGTTCTCTTCTAGGTGAGAAGCAAATGAAAATCCAAACCGTAGGTAGCTAGCACTGCATATCTGCCTTGGTAAATTTTTTTACACATTTCCCTCCATATATATCCTATCCTCCACCTGTTAAAATGTTCATGTTCTTGTCCTTATACAACCTTTTAAAAAGGGGATTTTTAAATATGAATGATTAGTGGAGTATATATTATAGCTTCAAATTTCTGATATTTTATGCATGAGCTAATGATCTATTTAAGAGCACAGAGATTTCATACAGGGCTATTTTTTTTCTTTCTTTGAAGTGTGTTGGAAAAATTATGGAGAATATACTCTATTTGTACTGGTTCTATTTATATTTTGGTTATCATAGCAATTCTGTGGGAATCTTATAAATTTTATAAGCATGGAGACAATGTGATTTTACTCACAAAGTAAAAAGACTAATATTTTCACTTTTTCACTGCATGGTAATGTCTCTATGGTGTCCAGACTTTATTGTTAATTCATCAGAGCATTGGTAGTTTTTTTCTTAAGTAAACAAAAAATCTACTTTGGGATAAGTATTTAGATTAATTTTATAATGTAAGATACTTCATTTATTTCAAAAGCCAATTTTGCTCTTAGATTATACTTAGACAGCTGATGAAATTTACGTATATTAAGATATACATATGTATCTGATGCAATTCACATATATATATATATAAATAGATAGATAGATATGCATTTTAATAAAGTTTGGCCAACTGTATGTAGAATTATAAAGCAGGTAAAATTTGATTTCAGCACTCCCTTTTTCCCTACTTCATTCCAAATCTCTTCTTAACCACTAGAGGTAGAACAGGGAAGATTTTAACTAGTGGGAAGATATGTAAATATATTTCAGGTTAGAGATTCTAATTCTCAGCAAGATGCCTTCCACTCACTTGTGCAGGAAAACTCACTGACTTTTATTACAGATAGTCTTTGGCTCTCTGTCATGTGGATAATTATATTTGAATGTCTAGAAGGAAGAAAAAAGGTGCTACTAGGTATTGATATTTTTCTTATATATCAGAGGATTTAAACATATTTATCATAAGACACTAGTGGAATGACACCTTATATTATAAAACCAACTATCAAGAATCAAATGCAAGATTACATATTAAATGATCTCTGCGGGGTACCTGGGTGCCTCAGTTGGTTAAGCATCTGCCTTTGGCTCGGGTCATGATCCCAGGGTCCTGGAATAGAGCTCATGTTGGGCTTCCTTCTCAGTGCAGAGTCTGTTTTTACCTCTCTCTCTCCCCCCCTCCCCGGCACATGCTCTCTCTTTTGCTTGCTCTCATAAATAAATAAAATCTTGAAAAAAATGATCTGAAAGGAGAATTTGGCTTGAACCTATTTTGCTTCTTTACACAGCAGATAGTGGAGATTTCCCCAGGGCAATGTTACACATGAACTTCTTATTCAATTTTTTTCCCTATTTATCCTTTATTTAAATTCTTCAGGCACAATCGCGTGCCATATCTTTTCACATGGTGCAAAGAAGGGCAGCTGTGACAAAAAAAGGAATCCTTATATCTCATATTCTGGGTGAAATGATTTTATACTTTCATTGAGCATCATACAATGTTATTTATCTTCTTCTCCATTGAGCACTAACAGTCTTCTTGTCACTGCATGTGAGGTTCCTGGCTGCTTGAATAATTCACCACCTGAGTTGTAGCATCAAATGACTGGTAAAAAGATTTGGGTGGGAGATACAGAGACCATTAGGTGATTTTTGAATCTAGAGTAAATGTTTGATCACATGTGTTAACAGTGTTTGTGAATAGATAAATGAATAACATTATGGAACTCTCATGAGGATTCTATGAAGCTATATTATATAGATAATATGCATGTTCATGTATATCCATTTTATAATCCTCACAAGGGTTACATGACTCTTTTCAAACTTACATTGTTCACTGTTATTCACAATTTTTTCATTTGTCAACTTTGTAATGAGAGTATATGTATATATATATTTTTTTTAACCTGTAAAGGGGTGAGTGATAGTTTATGAGTAGTACCTTTGAGAGTAACAGATTGTGTGAAACTCAGTGAATATCAAGTTTAATGAGTGAGCAAATTATGAAGTGCTAAACACTTCTTGCATAGGCTTCAAAAACCATCGGTGAAATAGAAATTATTTGACAAAACTATCCAAAGACAGCTAAAAGATTTGATGGAATTTTTATACTCTGATGATCTGGGCTGTGTTAATGCTTATTAAAAGAGGATTAATCTACATGCATTTTTGAGAAATAGCTTATCAGGAAAGGGAAGGAGGCTTGGCTAGCAACATTAAAGTTTCCATTTGGAGTAGGAAAATGTGGCCTTCTAGAGATAGGCATTGTGAAACCTTCCTTACCTCAAAATGTCAATTTACCACATCACTATATTTCTCTTCCCCCTCAGTTCTAGCAGGCATGAGATTAGGATTAATCCTGTCAGATAATAGTAAAGGTACATTCTGTATGATGTAACTTGCAAAATCTCTTTACTTCATATCCTTTATAAATATTGCAATAAATTCAAAATATTTAATGCCATTCTTAAACACTTCAGGTTGTGGTATCTGTACAACTTTTTAGCTACATTAGCACTATCCAGTGAGTTTTCGGTAAAAACTTCTATATGTTGTTCCCTGAAAGTTCTTAACTTTAGGTACTAGCAGAGACTCCTTCCTGGTAAAGATTCACATTTCTTTCAAACTTATCTCTGTTAAGCACAAAGTTATTACACTGTGATTATAAAAATCATGACTAGAGCAAAATTGTCCAAATACCTCTACTTCCATCCTTCTTGCTTTTAAATGCAAGGAAGTTCAACGTTTCTTTGAAATGAAAGCTACCTCAAACAGCTTTCAATTTGCTGTGGAATTTATTTTATTTTATTTTATTTCTACACAAAAAGAGAGACTGAAAGAAAGAGGAAGGAAGGATAGAAGGAAGGGAGGGAGGAAAGAGGGAAGGAAAGAAAAATGCTCATCAAAACACCATATGTGACTTCTATTTTACTCATTCTAATTGCTCGTCCTTATTTCTAGTCTACTTTCCGTCTTGTGGTCTAATACGACCCAGTTACTTTTGGTCTACTTTTCAAAATGGAACAAATCTGTTTGGAGCATGGAATAAAAGGGAAACTTGAATATTCATCCTTTTTCCCCTTGTTTTCTGAAGACAATGAATCAATCTTACTATGATAAGAGTTGTTTTTTGTTTGATTAGTTTCGGTTTTTAGGTTTTCTTTTGTCATGGAAGCATACAAAATGGAGAATTTTCATGTATACCAAATTCTGTCTATGGACCATTTTCAGTTGATCATGTATTTACATAATATACTGTTCATTTTTGCCTCTGTACAGTTGGTATATAGAGGTACAAAAATAAGTGTCATTATGGAATATTTTGCCAAAAGTGGTCTAGAAAGGTTTGAAAACAGATTTTAATGATTATGGTAACACAGAGAGAAACTGGATATGTCCTAAGTGCTTTGAAATTTAAAAGCATTTTACTCACAGTATGTAATTCTTGGTAAATATGACCCTTAGCTTAGTGTCCATATTCTAACATGTCTGTAAATGAATCCTGATTGTATTTTCCCAGTTTTCTATTGTGTTAAAATGCACGTAACATAAAATGTACTATCCTATTTTCAGGTATACAGATTGGTGTCATTAAATACATTCAAAATGTTGTGCTATCATCACCACCGTCCACCTCCAAAACTCTTTTCATCTTCTAAATTGAAATTATATACCCTGTTAACAATAACACCCATCTCCCCACTTCTCCAACCCCTCGCAACCACCTTTCTACTTTCTGTCTCTATGATTTTGACCACTCTATCTACCTCATATTGGTGGAATCATATAGTACTTGCCTTTTACGACTGACATATCACTTAGCATGATATCCTCAAGTTTAGCGTATGTCAGAATTCTCTTCTTTCATAATAGCTGTATTGTATGTATACACAACACTTTTCTTGTCCATTCATCCATTTATGGTCCCTTAGATTGCTTTCAGGTTTTAGCTGTTGTGAATAACATTACTTTAATTCTTTGAGACCTAGGTTTCAATGCTTTTGGGTATAGACTCAGATGTGGAATTTTTAGATCATATGATAATCTTAGATTTTTAATTTTTGAGGAACCACCATACTGTTAACTATTTTCCACTATGGGTTCACCATTTTACATTCCAACAGCAGTGCACTAGAGTTCTCATTTCTCTACATCCTTGCCAACGCTTATTATTCTGTCTTGCATGGTAGCCATCTTAATGGATGCGAGGTAGCATCCATTGTAATTCTGACTTTTGTTTTCCTAATGATGAGTGATGTGGAGCCTCATTTCAACTGCTTGATGGCCATTTGGATGTCATCTGATAAGATTTTGAGTGTTGCCTTGTAAGTTTAAAAATTTTACACTTAAAAAAATATATTAGGGGCGCCTGGGTGGCTCAGTGGATTAAGCCGCTGCCTTCGGCTCAGGTCATGATCTCAGGGTCCTGGGATCGAGTCCCACATCGGGCTCTCTGCTCAGCAGGGAGCCTGCTTCCTCCTCTCTCTCTGCCTGTCTCTCTGCCTACTTGTGATCTCTGTCTGTCAAATAAATAAATAAAATCTTTAAAATATATATATATATATATATTAGTTTATTTATTTTAGAGAGAGTGCTAGGTTTGGCTAGCAAACCCTGAGGTACCAAATGAAAAGATTACTCCAGACCCCTAAATAAAAGAAAGGAGAGAACGAGGGGACCAGACTCTCTAATGGCAAAAGGTCCTGAGCCAGGCTCAGTCTCCCCTTTAATTGCAGGTCTTATCAATACCTCAAGTAGGAACAGAAAAACAGAAAGGAATGTTAGGCTTCAGTAATCAAGACATATAGATATGAGGCAATGCATGATGCAAACAAAACAAGCAGTGTTTGTGTCGTGTGTATGGGCTAAGGGAATGATGAACATGTGACCATAAGTTAAGAGTGTTTTTCATTTAAGTTAAATATTTACACCCTAGATGAAAGCATTGAGCCACAATAAAAATCTGGCTGTTTTCAGCTCAGAAACTTGAAAGGAAACCCAGAGCTGCAGCACTCCTCCTTTTCTTTTCAATTGGTCTCACCTCGGGAGCCACATTTCACTTAAATCTTACCTATCCAGGCACTCTGAATCCCCACAGAGAGAGAGAGAGGAGTACAAGTGGGAGGGACCGAGGGAGAAGGAGAGAGGGAATCTGAAAGCAGACTCCTCACCGAGCCTGGAGCCTGAGGCAGGGCTTGATCTCATGACTGAGATCATAACCTGAGACAAAACCAAGAGTCAGATGCTTAACCAACTGGACCACCCAGACACCTCTAAACTTTACATTTTATGAATAATTTACCATTGATTAGTATGTAAAAGTTAAGTGCAACTCAATTTTTGTGCCTCAGCTTCAGTTGCCCTCCTTTTCTCTGTATCACTTACTAGCAATAATGGAAAGTTCAAGTGGGGACAAAAGCACATCTAAATTAGGAGAAATACTTAGCTTCTTTCCACCTATCTTCTAAGCAGCACATTTGAGGTGTAGCTCATCAGTGCCTGCTTATTTGCATATTCACAGTGATATTCACAACATTATCTTAACTCTCTTAGTAGAGTAAAACAATCACTTGATAGTCCATTAAAAAACCACATAACTAGAAAGTCACATCGGATGGAAAGCTAATTAGCTGTACTGTTTTCACATTTTGTGTGCATATTTTTTCCTCTAATCAGGGCTTTATTTCACAGCGCTAGTGCTCAATTTTTTAAATTAATTGTTTCAGATTAATTCTTCTTTTGTTGTTGTTAAAAGTAGTTATTAGTGGGACCCGAAGTGGTATGGACCACTGCTGATTCTTGATTCCTGTCACTTAAGCAAACTTGTCAGGAAGCAGAGTTGTGACCAGTATTCTTTCATCTTCTCTGAGGAACTGTCCATAGCCAGCCCTGGGCAGATACAAAGGATATGTCAGAATTGTTTTATAATGAATTTGAGATGGTGCCTGAAAAATTGATAAGTAAGTACACTTCAGGTGCCAGCCAGGTGTTCCTCAAAGCACTACCTCCTGATAGACCCTGGGAATCATGGTCCTATCACCTAATTATGATATCGTGAGAGATGTGTCATTAAATGATCTTAGGGAAGGGAGTGGGGAATTGCATATGTAAATTTACAAAATTTAAAGAGCTATCATATTTCATAGCAAAAATTTGAGGAATAGATGAATTATGGAGAGATTATTCAAATTAAAAAGTATTTATTGTATGTATACTTTAACAATATATCCTCTTTAAAATATGAATCAGTTCATAAAACTTTCTTTTAATTTTTTCTATACTTTTTACTCATTAGGAAATCATGGTAAATATAATCAGTATTTTCCAAAGATAAGACATGTTGGGGAAACCTGGATGACTCAGTCATTGGGTGTCTGCCTTTGGCTCAAGTCATGATCTCAGGGTCCTGGAGTTGAGTCCTGCATCAGGCCCTCTGCTCAGCGGGGAGCCTGCCTCTCCCGCTGCACTTCCCCCTGCTTGGGTGCATTTTCTCTCTCTCAAATAAATAAATAAAATCTTTAAAAAAAAAAAAAAAGACATGTTGGATTCACATCTGTATAATTTTTTTTCTTAATTTTTTGTTTTGTTTAGCTTTTTTTTATGTTTTGGGGCTCATCACAGCAAGTGCACTCCTTAATCCCCATGAACTATTTTACTCCTCCCCTCGCAACCTCCTTCCCCTGGCCCATAACCAGAAGTTTTTTCCTTCATTCCCAGGAATTGGTTTCTCTGATCTGTATTTATTTTAGTCAGAATTGCTATTTTGCGATCCGTGAACTTCTAAACACCAAAGTTCTAGTTAACTCATTGAGTGGCAAAATTTGATCCATGCTAATGTGGAACTATCATAGACTTTATCCCACTAGTCATGATTTTATTATATTTTATTGTGAACACATTAAATAACTTTGAATAGAGTTGCTGACTTGGATCCTCTCTAGAGTATGCACTGGATTACCTTTCTGAGATCTGAAACGTTTTGAATTCCAAACATATTGGGCTACAAAGATTTTGGATAAGAAATGATGGATCCACCCAGATATTTATGTTCTTTGGCCAATCCTTGAAACCCACTTTTTAAAATGTTAATAGCTTTGTGGAATGGAATCTAGTGTCTAGAGAGAGGTCTTCTCCAGGTATAGCTCTACGGAATGCTTGTTGATATGACTAATAAGTTCCAGAGTTTTATAAAGGACTTAAGCTTTTGCAATTATTACATACAATTTGAATATATTCCGCATCAAGTATTTGAAAATTTCATTTGGGTGGAAGTTTTGATGATAAAACAAAACACTCAACACAGTATTCTCTATTAATTATACTTTATGTCTACTGTAATTGTAGTTGTTCAACTCATAGTGATTTAATAGTGTCCCTAAAAGGATCTGTGATGATGAGGACTACGTCATCAATCAGTACCTGTTTCTCTTTTCCACTGGCAGGATGTTATTACCTGTTTGAACTATTCCGTTTCAATTTCTGTTATGTGCATTTTATGTTGTGCTTTCTAATTAGGATACCCACATACTAAGATTAAAAATCCTGATTTGATAATCCCCCATTAATGCATGTTGACCTTCCAATGACACTATATCTACCAATTGTAACAGTTTTTGATATCCAAACACAAATAGCCCTTTTGATTTAACCATACATTTGGCTTGAAGTATTTTTAAATGTCTTATTAAAGTTGGAGCAAATAATGGCTTTGCCCTGGGCCAAACCACGGCTTCCTATTCTCTGTACAATTATGTTAATTATATTTTGTTAAAATTCCCAGAGGCCTCAGCTCTAAACTAAGGACCAATATGTAGTTGGTATTAATCGTAATTAATATTGACTACTTGTGTGTGTGTGTGTGTGTCTTTCTTTTTTTTTAACAGTTACATTTCAAAGAGGCGATGGAGGACTAATGAGCAATGGGAGGTATGCTAAGGAGATTCTTTTTTATTATTATTTTTAATCAGGACTGGGGAAACTATAGTAAGAGACTATTATTGTAATAAACGATCACTTATAAGTCTGAGAATTCTAGGAGGAATTAAATGGCTTACCACAAGGTTTAATGATCTATCTGTTGTGCACTTTAGAGGAATCAAGTCCAGATGTTTCATATCTCCCAGATGCCCCTGAAGAAATTAGTAGTAAATATCACAAGGAATGTGTTCATTTGTTAGCAGGATGTTTATTGCATTAATTAGACATTAGCAAATGAAGTTGCTGTTGTTTAAGACTCCTTATTGGCTCTCACTAAATTGCTGTGAGTGAACAATTACACATAATCGATCACAAAGTAAATGATTCATGGATGATGAATAGGCTGTAGATTGATAGGACTGGATTCCACAACTTTGGATACTCAATTGAAATTGATAAAAGCTGATAACAAACCCATATATCCTCATCTATTTCCCCTTTGCCAATATGGAGATTGTAATTAGGCTCTGGTAATAACTTCCAATCTCCCATTTAATCAATATTTTAGCAAAAAGAGATTAGGTCTAATGAGAGCTAGTGCATGTAGCAAGTAAGCAGTTGGATCTTCTTATTGCAGTTGCCATAGAAACACATGTTTCTCTTAGGGATTTCACAGAAACGGTCTATCAAAAATAAAGTGCAATGATTATAGATGTTGCTATTTCTTTGTAAATATGCTAATAATCTGGAAAGGAATCAGAGTCCCATCTTTTATATAAAAAATGAGAATTCTTTATTCAATATGATGTGAGGGAAGTTTTTCTCATTGATTATACTCACATGCTGGATCAGATCACAGTGAATCGTTAATTACCTTAAAATCTTTAGTATACCCCTAATATCTCACAACTTAGAGAATTTGGAAATGTGCTATTGATGGAACAATATAAATACTGTTCATTAATTTCCTTCAAGTTCTTTGCCTCTAAATCAAGCACGAGGGCTCATAACAGTGGTTACAGCCTACAGGGGACAGAAAAATATGGGGACTGTAGGAATGGAGGAAGCAATAGCCCAAAGTCCTGGAGATGGCTGACACCAAGCAGTCACCCTGAGCAATTGTTCCTTTGAGGTGCCAATTTATCATCAAACCTTGTTTCGGGATCCTGCTGTGTTACCAATTCCCACCAGTTTCAAGGCAGACAACAGAATTCATTTGGATGTCAGCAGAATCCCAGGAAGGATGCTTCTGCTTCCACTGACAGGCTATATATAGTCTTAATGAACTACGGAAGTTCCTTAATTCTTGAGAACCTACACTTTTTAATTGGAAGTGAATTAAAATCTTCTTAAATTCTTTCATCTATTTTAGTGTAGGAGACAGGTGTCCAAATCTCTCACTGAGCTCCACTGATTGATTTCCTTTTAATTTCTGTTTCAGCCGTCCTGGTCTTCTAAATGCTGGCGATCCCAGTTACCCATGGCTTGCTGATTCGTGGCCAGCCACAAGCTTGCCAGTAAACAATAGCAATAGTGGCCCAAACGAGATTGGGAATTTTGGACGTGGAGGTAAGCTGTGCATTCAAAACTTTGTTATCTGTTTTCTTGGGTTTCCTAAATGTTTTAAAAAATACATACTAGAGAGTATTTTCTTCCACAGTTAAAATTACTAAAACACATGTACTAACAGTGCTCTACATTCACTAAATATTTTATGTAAGACCATTGTGTCTATATTACTTTGCGTAAGACTAAGCTTTAAGGAAGTCATTACTAACCAAAATGGCAAATAGTCATAATACAGTTTGGTTTTAGGACTATTGGCACAAGATTAGTAAAATCAGAAACTATGCTGCTAAGTAGGGCTTATGATTTTGGAAAAGTCATTTCTGTTCTCTACATGTCATTCAACATATATTTATTAACTATGTCCTATGTACCTGGCATTATGGCAGACAATAAAAATAAAATATCAACATAAAGAGAGATGGTCCCTAACCTCATAGGATGTATGCTATAGAGATTAGACCACATGCAGAAGCAGAACTTAAATGTAGTTCTACCATTGATAATTTGTACCCCAAATGAAGGACAAAGAGGTGCTAGGTAGCTGATATACTAAGGTCTCCAAAATTTGGTGCTAGGGTTCTCTCTGTAGAAACAAAATTTGACCTGCTATAAATAATTACAGCCTCCCTACTGCCACTTTTTCATCCATTCAATAGGAAAATGATGGATTTAGAGAAAGATGGGACTGGAGAAGTCTGTGGTCCCAGTGATTAGTTTGGCAAAAATATGTGAGTTTTCCATTGGTAGAAACTTGTGCAAACAGTAATGGACTGGCACTGCTTTGCCAGTGCCTAACATGGAAAAGCTGCCTATTGGGAATAAGAAAGTTCTATGAATGGAGTGTCATTTAAGTTGATACCTGAAGGAGAGGTAGAGATTAGTCAGAATTGTGGAAAAAGTGTGTGAAGAAATGTCTGTATCTTAAGGTCTAGAAAGAAGAGAGGCATTGACCTATTTGAGAAATGAATGAATTTCCTAATGAGTATAAAGTACAAGGAAGCAGAGGTATTAAAAAAAAAAAATTTCAGAGGGACAGATAATAGATGACCTTCTAAGATATACAACGATTTTAAACTTTGTCCAGAAGGTAGTCAGAAGGCACCAAAGGATTTGTTAAGAGGAGAACACCAAAATCTAAGTACAGAGTTAAGTCATCCAGATCACTGCCAGGTGGGGAATGGAGTTCGAGTAGAAAATGGGATGATTAATTAGGAGAGCAGTGGTATAATGCACAAAAGTATGGCTGAATCTGCTAGAGGGTTTCCACACCTCTGCGTGGAATTAACGATGGAGGAGACCCAGGGCTTGGCTAACCTATTATAAGCCTCAGTGGTGAATTTCACAGGCATAAGTGTAGAAATAGACTGACTTAGAAGAATAATCATGGACACTGGCATTTTTGTCTTTATGGGTAGAATCCCAATAAATGTTTGAATATAATTAAAATAGTATTTCAAATAATAAAGCTACTAACTATAGCTTAAGTCTTCATTTTGTCAATACCAACTTGAAGGAAGGGCACTCTCTCCCAATCTCCAGATAAAATACAGAAAATAACAATTCCCCCATCATAGGTATGTAATGAGGATTAAATGGATGATAACACATTCAGGTTTAACACAAAGCTTGACATACAAGCAGTGGCCAGCAGGCATCAGTATAGTAAATGAGAAAACAAAACAAAACAAAAAAAAGTTGTATGACTCCTCAGTTTTTTGCTTGCCCTCTGTAATCACCTGTTTAAGATTCTTATTCTCATTTGTCCAGAACCTGTTTAAGATTCTTATTCGTCCAGAACCTCTGAAAGTGGCTGCCTTCCCCCATGACCAAACTCTGAGCCCTTCAATTACAGGCTGTGACTTTATCATGGATAGGTCTATAGCTGAGCATCTCCTCACCAGGAGAGCAGAAGACTCCCCTCTACGCTACCCAGAATGATTTTGTCAATACAAATTCTGTTCTGAAGGCTTTCATCAATCAAGGATTAGATCAGTCTTTTACTGGCTGTATTTGTACTTGATTAGTACACCATTCTCTATAGATCAAGAAATGAATGCCTGAAGTTGGGGAAAATGTTTTGTTTGGGTTTTGTTATTTTTCAGTTTCTAGTGGGCTACAATAACATCTAAAATGTCTCAGTCTAATTTAGCCAAAGGGTACATTTCTAGATTTTTCAAGATTTTTCTTCAATATCCACCACAGTTTTACGATATGAAATAGTTCACAGGGGAACATCCAGGCCAAGACAAGGTTTTTACAAGGCTTACCATATTTCTTTTCAGTGTCATAGGCATTGTAAGCATTTACTACGCACCAGATATAGGTAGACTTTTTTTGTACATTATATTTCATCTCACTGGCATAATAAATGTAACATAAATAATAGATAATCATATTTATATTTTAAAGGCCAAAAAACTAAGGTTTATTGAAATGAATAACTTGAGATCTAGGTGTAGAAGGCAGATCTAACACATTTTAAAGCCTCGGTTCCTTTATCTACACTGTTCTGCAGTCCTCTAGGTGGGATTCACATGTATGATTGTGTAACTACAGTCACTTAAAAGAATTATTGTGGATACTGAGATTTCCCTTTCAAGAATGGAATACTAATACATGTTTAAATGTAATGAAAATAGTATTTTGAATAATAAAGTTACTAATTATTGCATAAGTCTGTCTTTTGTCATTACAAACTATAAAAGATTCATTTAATCATTCAGCAAGTACTTACCCTCTGCAAAACACTAGGTGAGGAATTATGGAAATCCAGACATAAATCCTTTATGTTCCTCTTCTTAAGTGTCTTGTGTCTTAGGATATGTTACAGGCGATAGTCATTCATTCGAGTGTATCAGGCAAAAGAAATAAGTGCACAGATCACTCTGGTGCTGAAAACTGCAAAATGAATCATGAGTAGTTCTTCCTAGAGGGAAGGGTATCTGTAATTCAGAGGTTTAAACTCAAATATCAACAAGTGCCAGTCAGCCCAAAGCACTAAGGAAAGGTTGATGTGGACAGTGGGAAGTGGGAACTAGAAGGTCCTGCCTAAAGATGGCAGCCGCTATTCAGGTCCAGGCTGTTGGAGGAGGGCTGGCTCTGAGTTCCAAACCATCTGATATTATAGGATGATTCCCCACATCCAGATATTCCTGTATGATCTTCTAATATTTCAACGTTTGGATATAATTCAATTTATTTTCCAAACATGGAGGAGTGATCCAATGATAGCTGGAGGACATGGGCAGCCTCCACATCAGTATAGAAGCACTAAGACTTGAAGGCTGGCTAATTTCATCCAAAGGGGAGAGGCAGATTCTATTTCTAGTGCTCTAACCTCAGTTGTTGCAGGATAACATTCTGTAGGATTAGGTCCTCGGACATCTTTTTTCCATTTTTAAACATCTAAACATGCAACCATTTCAAAAGCTCACAGATTAAGTGGCGCCCAATCTAAACTGAATGACTTAGAAGGCCTCAAGTTCAAGGTGTTGGGAAGTTGGGACCTGTGCGGGACACACATGTCTATCCAGTTAATATTATCAGTGGAAGATGGTAGCTGTGGCAGAAACAAAATTCTGAAAATTTCCCCAGAGTGAAGGATCTGTTTTCATAATTCTGATACATTACTAAATATTAAATGCTTTTGAGAATGCAAATGATATTGACATTTGAGGATGAAGTATACTTTTTTATTATCCAACTTTCGTTCTTTTTTTAAAAAAGATTTTATTTATTTGACAGACAGAGATCACAAGTAGGCAGAGAGGCAGGCAGAGAGAAAGGAGGAAGCAGGCTCCCTGCTTAGCAGAGAGCCCGATGTAAGGCTCGATCCCAGGACCCTGGGATCATGACCAGAGCTGAAGGCAGAGGCTTTAACCCACTGACCCACCCAGGCGCCCCTATCCAATTTTCTAAGTAGTTTATAGGTAAAAGCAAAAAGGGCCAAGAAGGAGTTATGGGATTCTGAAATCCAAAACCAATTTTACTTGCTTGTACAATTTTGTGAAATATTATATGTTTGAATATCTTCAACAATTTCACTGATATGCACTTAAAATATTTACTTCAATAAAATGTGTATCCACTTACTTATAAAGCAAGTTAGAATTCCAAACGTTAGAAAGATCTAAATTATGCAGTGTGCAAAATGGATTATAAATGTCTTTCTATTGCTAAAGAAGACATTTGAGCTTTTGTAAAATGCAAAAGCAAAATTAATATATTTTTATGAATCTTTATTTTGCATACAATTGGGTATCATCAAACCTAAAAATTTGAGGATATTTTGACTAAGTTTCACTTTCTGCATTTTCTTGTCATGATAAATTGGTTTTAGGAGGAAAATAATTTGGTTTATTACTTATAATATTACAGTACTTTAACTAGTTGAAAATTTCCCATAATACAGAAATCATTGACTATCTCAACTCCTATGATGTATGGCTTTCAAGACATAGATTGTTAAGGAATATATACTATAATTAGATTCACTTTTAACTCTACATGATTAAAAGTATGTCATTTAGTGTTGTTTTATTTTTTAAATATTTATTTATTTTAGAGAGAGAGCAAGTGTGAGGAGGGGTAGGGAGGGGAGCAGAGGTAGAGGGAAAGACCATCTCAAGCAGAATGTCCATTGAGTGCAGAGTCTGACATGGTTCTTGATCTCACGATCCCAAGATCTTGACCTGAGCTGAAATCACAAGTTAGAGGCTTAACCAACTGAGCCACCAGGCACCCTGGTATTGTTTTTTTGTTGTTGTTTTTGCTTTTTAAAAATCTAGTACCTTTCTTCTAAAAAAGGAAAAAAAAAATAAGAGATCGGGAGGGAGGTGGCAGTTCTGAATTATAATGCATCATGTAAAGATAATTCAGCACGCCAAAAGATAAAAGGACTGATTGATATTCAGTGTTGTTACTAAAGTTTAATTTTACTCTTGCTGTATTATAACTTGAAACTATAATTCTCCACTTCTAAGAGTTAGTAGCATAAATTAAACTCACGGATCACTCAGATTGCTTTTTCTATAGTTAAATCCTGGTGTATTGTGAAAATGACTTATTCATGAAAATTATCTTTTGTTACCCAAGAAAAAAAAAAAAGTTCCTACCATCCGCTCCACTCCATACTGGAACTGTGAAATCAAATGAGAGAAACAGCAAGCTGGAACTTCAGAAAAATGTATCTCTTAGTTGGCTCGTGTAGTCTAATTTTGGACAATTTTGCATCTATTCAGCCGCTCTATTCTCTGCCTTTGGGGGTAACGCGGAAAAAGATGTTTTCAATCCGTAACTGGTAGATTCGCTTTTATTATTTCTTCTGTAAGGAGCTAACAGTCTCATTGGTTCTAAAAACGGGATGCACAACTGAAAGCATTTTTCAGTAGTGAAATAGCCCAAACCTCTCATTCATGGTTGCAGAAAATGGGGGAAGCGACGTGGTAAGCAGCGAGTCGTGAAGGACGAGCAGGAGGCCTGCCTGTCACCGACGCTGATAGCTTGGCGATGGCTGTACATCATCTACCCTTCATTGACTCATAAAGCCCATCTCAGCTGAAATGCAAACGTGCGGCATGACACGTGTATTTTTCATCTTCAGTCCTGATAGTTTGGGGCTTCCTGTGCATCATTAAATTGTCTCATTTCCTCACGTTCCCCACAGATGTGCTGCCGCCCGTTCCAGGCCAAGGGGATAAAACGGCCACGATGCTCTCGGACGGAGCCATTTACAGCAGCATTGACTTCACGACCAAAACCACTTACAACAGTTCCAGCCAAATAACACAGGCCACCCCATATGCCACCACACAGATCCTGCATTCCAACAGCATCCACGAATTGGCTGTCGATCTGCCCGATCCACAGTGGAAAAGCTCAATTCAGCAAAAAACAGACCTGATGGGATTCGGATATTCTCTACCTGATCAGAACAAAGGTAACAATGGTGAGTCAGGGTCTAACACCCCGAGGAGTTCTTTTCATATCATTTGTGCATGAGATAGAAATTAGTATTTGTTGTTCAGTTTAGTGACTCATCACCAGGTTCACTACCTAAACTAAAAAAATATATATATATTCTTGGCATGTGTTCGGTACCTTGCACAGTCCTTCCCACCACCACCACCACCACCACCGTCACTGCCACCACACACCAACACCAATCGGTTTCATCCTTTTAGCTCTTTTTTCAGTAGAGTGGTCAGTAATCCATCTCAACTTCCATTAGGCAGGAGAGGCGGAACATTCCTCCACTGTCCCACGACATCTGCTTCTGAGTTGCTAACTGCATGTTCTGCATGGGCTTGTGCTGTGAACTAATCACATGATGCCACTATGACCTCTGCCCTTTAACCCTTAGCCTTACTTTACATCCCTGACTACCGATTGGCTGAGGGATTGTCTAATAGAATGCCACACAACCAGTCACAGGATTTCAGCACCACCAGCTCTCACAACAGCTCAGAGAGGAGTGGCAGTCTCTCAGGTTGGTCTCATCACAGTAAGGAGAAATATTTGTTTGTCACCAGCATATGACCTGTGTTCCTAACGACCGTGAAGAAATACTGAGTCACAGCTCACTGTCAGGCATTTATCTTTCAGATGACAATAGCAGTTTATCATAATGAAATCAGACTTTGGGAAGGGGTGGGGGGGATAAAAATCCCTGTCACTCTTTATGTACTAAGTGTGCAACACCATATTGACTGGAAAATTATATGATTTTCCTATTATTTAGGAAAGAACAGATGAGTTTGATCTGCCTTAAACCCTATCCAAGAGCCAAGAGAACTTTATAATAAAAAGATCATAGGGGAAAGTCAACTCCATGACATGGGCAGCAAACAATGAATTCAGCTAAAATGCAAATTATTCGGGACATTTTTCATAACAATCGGATTCCAGTGATGTGACCTATTTTTGGACAATGTTTCCAAAATATTATGGAATAGGATTTATTATCTATTGAATGATATTTAGAGTATGGTGCTGCTACCATGCTAACCAAGAATGTTAATATCAGACATTATTCCTCACACTTAATATCCAAAAAAAATTTCAGTATGGATATGGACAATTCTTTTATGCTGTAGATGTTAATATATATTTGACCTGTATCAGCCAAACCTACAATCTATAATATAAGTATTGTATAGCACATATCAGGACAGACTCTTACCGGACAGAAATATATGCCTGTCATAATGAATAGAACTGATACTCTTCAAGATCCTCACCTCTAAAATAAGGAGGTCGTAGTAGACACATTCTCCCTTTCAACCATAACATGTACATCATGTAACTGATGATTTTTATCAGCACATTTCTAATTGATTCCATGACCTTATTTGCTTATTTTTTCATATTAATGATTTGCCATTTTTTCTGATGAATTTTTTTTTTTTATCTACAAGTTCTTAGTAAAGGATTATAGTGTATTATGATGTGTCACAGTCTCCTGGGCCATAAAGAGTTAACTCTTTTACATTAGGGTAACATTTACTAAATGACTTTTCCTCAGGAGATAGAACCCTTTCAGTCTGAAATGTTAATGCTCTCTCTTCCCTCCAAAATGAGCCATTTGCTCTTCTTACCTATTGGTAGAATTAGATACATTATAGAATCAAGAAAATTTTAAACATCTGTTATGAATTTAAACTGGCTTAATAATATAGGGGGATATTTTGAATAACCTTATATGTCATTTATTTATAATGAATCCGACAGTTGTACTGAATAATTAAAAAGTAATGTATCCTAGGAATATTCTATTCAAGATATGTAAAGTTCCAAGCAATATATGTATTTTTAAAAATCTATATATTTTAAGCCATGCATTACATAAGACCTTTTGTGAATCTTTCATTAAATATTCTGTTTATGTTGATTGACACTGAGTTTTAAAAGTTACCTTCTGAGTAATTGTAAGCAGAACTTGATTCACAATAGTGCTTACTGCTTTTTTTTTAATCCATTCATCTCCCAAGTGACATTTATATATATCTATGAATTATATTAACTACTTCATCTACATTTGAATACAAAATTACTTAAATTGGTGATAGAAAGCATTCTTTGGGAGGTGAGAGTGAAGTGATTATTCCCTTTTAGTTTAGTCCAATTGAGTTTAATATCACAAATTTGCTTCATTCTTTTAATAATCATGGATGTGTTTTCTAAGGCTCAAATTTAAGATCCAACTGCCCAAGTGGATATCTAATCATATATTATAAGATCTTAATTTGTGCACAGTAATGAAACCAATTTAAAATAATCACAAAATAAAGAAAGTTGGACATTTCTGAATTATTTCAGTGAATTCCTCTTCCTCTTTGAAACAATTTTATAATTCATTCCATACATAAGTTCTGAGCGCTTGTGCTAAAAATGTAACCACTAAAAGAAAAAAACCTCAGATCTCTCAAAAACCATAGGCAATCATAATTATGTATATACATATATGTATCTCAATATCAGTAGTGACAATGAAATATTTTTATACACCAGTATTTTTCAAAATAGAGTATGTGTTTAACTAACTTGAAAATGATTTATTTTTATAATTTTCTATGCAAGAAAGTTGTTCGTTCAGCATCAGTAAGTGTCGATTTGAATATTTACATTTTGAGTTGAAGAGAAATGGGTCAGATATGATTGCCAGTCTTCAAAATATGTTCCTCTAAAGCATAAGGCAGGCTTTCTGCCCTTAAAATGCTTGGGGATCTTAGGTTGCAAGTACCAACAACAAACTATAGCTCACTTAGCTCAAGGTATAGATCTTAGGTAAACATTTAATTTCGTTAACTTCTGTTATATGCTCCCCATCATGCTTAGAGCCCCACCTTTTAGGTCAATGCTAAGAGAAGACAAAGCATATCAATTGATAGTCCCATCAGGACACACCACAATGACAGAACAAAAATTTCCCAATGAGGGAAAATTGGGCATTGGAGGAAAACCTTATTGGAGGAAAATTCCATCTATGAAGCAGCTTTGTTTCCCCAATTCATTTTTAAGTCTGATATTTGAAGAGTTGATAATGCCTTTTTTGACCTTGGACAAGAACTTCAACAGAGTTGGGTGTAGAGCTCCATTAGCCATTTCTAGTAAAGCTGTTGCATTTAAAATTTCTTTTTCTTACTGTGTGAATATGGACCACATAACCTTTATAAAGAACCTTTGTTTTCTCATCTATTAAGTACTTCATCTACATTTGAATACAATATTACTTAAACTGGTGATAGAAAGCATTCTTTGGGAGGTGAGAGTGAAGTGATTATTCCCTTCTAGTTTAGTCCAACTAAATTTAATATTACAGAATTTGCTTTATGGAGATTTAAGAACTTCCCTATCTGTATCATTCAGTTCTGGCGGTGATGAGACAACATTTCTAAAGTGAAGAGTGAAGAAAACATTGTACACCTATAATTATATAAGGAATAAAAGATATGCAATGAGGGGGAAAGCTAGTAAGGGCACACAACCCAGTGTGCTTTTTCCTTTTTTAATTATTGAAATACAGTTCTGAAACTGCACAGAAGACATGACCCTGGTTTATGATTTTGATGAATGATCAAGAAACAAAGGATTAAGGCTTATCTACCTTAAGCATAAAAATTATAGATTTCTTTTCAAGCAGATTTATTATTTTTATTCCAAGAATCAGACTATTTCTGGGATACTCATTGGTGTTGGAGAAGTCAGGCTTGATGAAGGCTGTAGAAATGGGTAGAACCAGGCTTACTCTAAGATAGAGGAAATGGGAAAAAGTAATAATGACTGGGATTTATTGAAATTTCTAAACAAGCTGAACCTCTCCATGGTTTATTTCGTTTGATCCTCAGAATACTGCAAAAATGTAGGAACTTTGTGTCTATTTTACCTCTGTGGAAATTGAAGGGGTATCTATCAAGTAATTTACCAAGTGAGAAACTAGTCTTTGAACCCAGATTAAGCTGGGTTTGTAGAACCCAGATTATCCTTGAAGCAGAAGATACCTGCTCTTCTTTCTCCTAATACCTCTCCTACTGCCAAAGATAGGAAGCAAAAGGAAGGGTGAAAGCATTTTGTCTGTAGGGGTGCTCTTTTAAATCTGTGTGTTTATGTGCGCATGACCTAGACGACAGACGTAATTCCATAGTTGGCAACAGTGTCTATGTCCAGTTTAGTAGTTGCATCACTTTCTGGCATTCAAATAAGCTATGACTAAATGACATAATTTTCTGAGTTGGCTGATGCAGTTTAGTAATTGGTAGAAGAAAGAAGGTGAAACTTCTAGTACTACCTCTATTGATAGCCCTGCTGCAAGTAGTCAATGCTCACAACGTGCAGTGCCAGAAAGATGAGGTCCAAGGGGTCCATACCATTTTTTGGAAATGTAACTATAGGCTGCAGTGAGAGTGAAGTAAGCTTCTTGGGTTCCAATGAAACAAAATCCTTTGTTATGCTGTTTGAGAAGCGCTCATTCTCGCAATCAACTGTGGTCCATTTAGGAAGAAACTTGATTTACCTAAATTTTGGAAGAGTGAAAAGCACTATACAAATGATGAATTTTATTTTTATATTTCATTAAGCTTCAGTAATTCCAGAGTTGGCTCTTATGCTGACAAGTTATTTTTTGCTCATGTTTTGTGCATGAATTCATTTGTATTAACAATAGTACTGAAATTGATCACTGCATTTCCATTAATTATCCCACTCTTTTTGGAATTTTAGGAAATGTTATGCTTAAAACATCTGGGAACTACTCTCACTATAGGCAAAAATAATTACCCCATTCGTTAGTTTAAAATTCTATAACACTTATCATTGTGAAAGATTTACAAGTATCCAGATTATAGTTGATTGATTTTTATCAGTCACTTTTGAGAGAAAACTGTGCTCTCCTGGATTAATTAAATTGAGTAAATTCTAATGGAAAAGTTTAGCCTCTATCTTTAGACACTGCATTTTCCACTGAGAGAGATTATGCAAAAGAGCATTATAAACGCACTAAAATCTGACATTTGAAAGAATTTGTTATGGCCCATTATTTCATCTAACAATGAAAATGTAGAGGCAGCAGACGTGAATAAATCAATAAGTGTGCTTTTGCTGCAGAAGCCATGTTTTTGGTTTATTCAGCACTGTAGTTAATGCATCGGGGAAAAATAATATAATTTTGAGCGATTTATAAAAACGTTTTTTTCTGATTATATCATCTCATTGTTTATAGCTTTTAACAAATGTAATATACTGATTGTGGTGTTTTGAAAACATAAATACATCTTCCTTTCTGATGTACTCTTTTTCTACTGATGTATGGTATATCTGAATAAATGTGTTATTATTTTCAGGTGGGAAAGGTGGAAAAAAGAAGAAAAATAAAAACTCTTCTAAACCACAGAAAACAATGGGATCGACTGGGCCAATGTTCCTCTACCTCCTCCCCCAGTCCAGCCCCTTCCTGGTACAGAGCTGGAACACTATTCAGTGGAACAGCAAGAAAATGGGTAAAACTATTTTCCATACCAACAAAATGCCCCAGGCTCTCCTCTTCTCTCTCTTGTACCTTTTTGTCTTTATCTGGTGTTCTCTTACTGTTTTCCCTGCCCCCTTCCCAGCCCATTCATCACCCTCCCCGCAACCCCTTTTTGTTGTTTGCACTGTCTATGTATTTTCACTGATAAATACAACACAGCACATATTGAGAACCCGGAATCCTTGGCTGTCAAGTGCTTCAGATTGTCAGCAATCATGATAATGCAACCTCCATTTATAATATTGCTTGTTAGTTTGAAAGCGAACACCCACAGCAAGAGCCACTCCTGAGCGGGGCTGAAAAGGGAATTAAAATAACCTTCTTCATCATCTCTCACAGTTTTCTAATGACTTGGTGTCTGGCCACAGCAGAGAATCCACTGTTGAGCTCCATCCCATGGTGTAATTGTAGGGACTTTAATCGTTAGCTTTGATGGGAGTTTCGGGGCCAGAACAGTGAAAGAGATTCAAGCTCATGCACATTCTGAAACAAAACCTCTTGAAGTTAGAAAATGTCCTTCAAGGGCATTTAAATGTGACAGGTTTCCTTATTCATTCCCAAATATGTCTCAAGAGTTAGTGTTCCTCTGTTAATGTGTTAAATTGATTTAAAGCTGAAAGACAGTGATACTTTTTATTTTCTAATTTTAAAAAAATAGCAAATTAAGAGAAACATACTGAGTCCTTTTTTCTTTCTATTTTAATAATTCTAATTGCTCTGTCTTTCTCACAATTTCTGGGTCCCCACCGCTTTTGAATGAAACTGAAAATGCATAATAAAGACAGTTTTTCTTTTTCCAAGTTTCTTTAAATTTTGAAGTATTTAGATGTTAAGACTCCTCAGTTTATTTGAATAATAGCTTTATCTCCTGTCTTATTTTGTGTAAAGAGCACATGCACATAGTTTTTTTTTTGTTCCATCTCCTTTTCTTTTAAAAGAAGTGCTATCTTTGATGTCTGGGATTAATTTTTTTTTTTTTTTTTAAACGGGAGAGAGAAATGAGGGGCAGAGGGAGAGGGAGAGAGGAGAATCTTAAGTAGGCTCCACGCCCAGCACTGGGTCTGAAGTAGGGCTCGATCTCAGGACCCTGAGATCATGACCTGAGCCACAGTCAAGAGCAGGACACCGAACTGATGAGCCACCCAAGTGTCCCTCCAGGCTAATTTTTTTTTTTTTTTTTTTTTTTAAATGACAGAGAGAGAGTGAGAGAGGGAACACAAGTACGGGAGAACTAGAGAGAGAGAACCAGGCTCCCAGGTGAGCAGGGACACCAATATGGGGCTTGATCCCAGGATACAGGGATCATGACCGGAGC